>NC_143014.1:101408588-101533588 GCF_055824585.1 Amblyomma mixtum | reverse complement strand
GTATCAGTCTGGAACATTATTCTTAGAAAAGTGGAAATATCAGAGAAGATGGCTGGTACACAGCAGTGATTAAGGCTAGCTTGCCATCAGCACGAACGCGCGTTGCTGGGATGCACATAAAAGGTTGTCATGAAGGAAAACCCGCTGCTCCACATGGTCAGGCAGAAGTAGTTCCCTTCTAGCTGAAACGACCCCTCGAGCCACAGAAAATGCCCTGTCACTTGGCACTGAACTGGCACGTATTGCGAGGTTCTTCGTGCACAGCTCTGACTATACCAGCTTCGCAGGTATATCCACGAAGAAGCTCACCAGCGCAGTCAGCTACGGCATGGCCCTTGGAGGAAGGAATGCGCATTGCTCTGGGCGCCGCCATGTTGTTATGTCTCAGTCGATAGGGCTTGCGGACCGAAATGAACGCCGGTGCTCACAATGAATATTCGGCTAGATACGAATATTCGCGTCGGGTCGAATATTCGAGACAACACGAATAGTTGGATTTCGAATCGAGTACGAATACTAAAAATATAATATTCGAATTATATTCGAAAATTTCGAATATTCGCACACCCCTAGCATTAAACGTTCCATCGATGCGCACTAAAGGACCGAGTCCATCTTTGCTGATGGCTCCCCAGATGGCAACGCTGCATCGACCACTGGATAGTACACACTGCGTGTACTGCGGTTGGTATCTAAAAGAAACGAGAAAAAAACACTGGCAATATGAACAACGCCAAAACCGCGTGGTGAGTACAGCTTTTGTCGTCACAGCGAATAAACTTTCTTAATAAGAGTCGGCGCGGAAAGGAAAGCTAAAATATTGTAATCTGTTATGACCGTGTGCCTTCTTGAGAAACGGGTGCTTTTAAGGAAAATGTGTCCATGTAGAAAAACTGCCACGTGATGTGAATGCAGCTAGATGAGTTACTAAATTTCTGTATAACGCCTGATGAACTAATCCAGCGGGAATTTAGTTAACACTTATTTGGACAGTAAGCTGATCGGCACAGACGAAATGCAGTATCCTGTTCTTTGTTTTGTACTACGGATTCATATCAAATATTTAAACACATTGTTGAAGACGTGAGCCTTAGCCATACCTACAGTTGAGAGGTCGCCATACACGCTGCTGTTGATCCCACCTGGTGCAGAACGTGGATTCATCAGTAAAGATGACCTGGCCCCATTCGTCGACACCCCAGTGCTCGTACGCCCTAGCGAATTCCAGCCGCTGCTGGCGCTGATTCTCTGTTAAGTAGGGCTTTTGCGCTGCAACACAATTTTGTAACCCCGCTTCTTTAAGGCGCCTTCTGATTGAGTCGCATGACACTTGAATACCCAGCTCTTTCTTGATTTCTTTGGCGCTCAAGAAGGGATCAGCGACTGCAGCGGCAAGAAACAGTTCGTAGTCTTCTCTTTCAGTGACCTTTGGTCGTCCACTTCGGGTGACGTCAGCTATTCTTCTGCGATCATCTCAGAACGCTTTCACCACTCTTGTTACGGCTGATTTTGATCTTCCAGTCAGACGACATATTTCTCTTTGGGGTACGCCTTCCATGAAGAGGCGTGCAATACGTCTTCTTTCATCCTCCGGAACGCGAGGCGGCATCGTTGAAACACACGCACCATCAATTGTGGTTTCAAGAGCAATGAATGGCGAACAGGAATTGTGGGTCGCAATAACAGCGTGTCAGTGCTCATGTGATCAGTCGAAACGAAATGCTTGCTAGTCCGGCAACGCGTAGTGTAAGATAAAATTTATTCAGAGAAGGTGGCGCGAAGATGCACCGGAGCTCCGTCCAGCATCGCCGCAGCTGAGGCAGACGCGCAGCGATGGTCTCACAGCTATTAGGCGGCTATAACGAGCGTCAAGAGCGCATTACAGGGAAGCAAGCGATCAGGCATGCCTGATAGCGAAGGAAGGACAGGCATGCGCAAAGAATGACTGTGGTGCGGAAGTGCGGCGAGCCTCGACATCAGGCGTGGTTGCGGCAGATAGCGCCACAAGGCAGTTTTGCGTCGCTCCGCCACGCGCTGGACGTCCCGCAATATTTTGCTTCTGACAGTACATGTGTCCCGCCTCAAACCTTACAACTCGCCGTCTAGCTGGCCTGTGTAGTGCGCACCGGAACGGTGCTTTTGCCTCGAGGGGGGGTCATGCTACGAACGCTGGGAGGACGACGAAGTGGTTTGTAACGAAGACAACGCTGAGGTGCGCGCTTGTGTGCTGTGAGACTACTCCAAGCCGTCGGTCCCTTGCGTAGCAGGTTACTTCTGCTGTTTCTAGCCGCCACGTAACAATATGAGGAGGTCCCAAAGCGGAAAACTATCAGGGCGTCCTCGTATTTGTAAATAACCAAAGGCCATGAGAAAATACTTGGCAAGTTTTTCACCGTTTCACTTTAACCAACATTAACGAACTAGAACGAATACAGCTTAAGGTAGTTAAGTTCCTTTACAATTCATACTGCCGTACATCTGTCAGCGAGCTCTTCAAACGCACCGCCAGTGACTAATCACACTCGTGTCTGCCGATGAAAGTATCATTTTCAGCTGGTGAATGGTCAATATAAAGTTAATACTTCCCACTTTTTTTACTTATTCCTCGGGTTATAACACGAGACGAAGGCCCGTTTTAATAATAGCCCCTCTGAACACGCGGAATAACTGTTTTAGTATTTTTTTTTCCGATGATGATTACAGACTGGAATAACCCAAATAACGAGATTGTTACCCAGAAATCTTTAAAGATGTTTGAAAAATGTCTGCAAATGCTATGAATTTCGGTGTTTGTACGCTTGTTTGTTTTATGTGTACCCACCCTGCTCCTGCTATGATCTTGTACTAGATCGCAGTATCTGTAAATAAATGAATAAATGAATAAATGAATAAATGATTTCTTTCATTTCAACGCCTTGCCACGTGGCATAAGATGGGGCAGTCATTATATACTATAGGAGGTCTTGCAGGCTATTCTTATCCAAAAACCTGAGCAGACTCGGGCTCTTAGCGTTGTCTGTCAGCGACAGGGTGAAGTCTTCCCCCCTGGTAGCCATTAGTCCAACTTTCTGAGGCTTGAGGCCCCTGTTCCGGGGCACACTCACAGCAGCTGGCGAACATCCACGGCAGCGGCAGGCGTGGAACATTCGGGACATGTGTTAGGGGCTATTTCTTCTTGAGAGCCCGATCAGCACGTCACCGACAGGATGGGGGCTGCCCCAGCCCTAATTCTAGTGAGAAAAGCCTCCTCCAATCACCTTGAATTCTGAGGGAGGGGCTAAGTGCACGGGACAATCAGGGCAGGTGTACTTCTCCCAAGGGGAACACCATGCTTGGAAGGGAGGAGCGGAGGCCGGAAGGGAGATTAGTTGAAGGTGAGGCATTCGTGGTTAGGGCTTGGTGCATTAGAGCGTCTGTTCTCCTTGAGTGAACGCTGCGCATCTTCTCGTGTCCAATGTACCTGGATGCGGTTTTGTGTTTTGTTATTCAGAGCACATATCTATTTAGCGATGCTTAGTGTCTTTGTAATTCCTTTGAGTTGCCTTATAGCCGCTTAAGAGTCGTCGTGAATTGAGCTTCTCTTTAGACACCAAGTTATTTACAACCTCTACAGCATCACGGATAGCTTACGGCTCCACCACAAGAGGGTCCAAGTGGTCAGAGACATATTCTCGATGTGTAATGTGGGGAAATGGTACGCCAACAAAAGGTAAACATTACATAAATTGAGATTGTTGTGAAATCATAAAAGAGCTGGGTGTGTGCAGATAAGAACGCTCTAGTTTTCTTGGAAAAAGGTCGTATATCCCAAGAGGGAGAAAACGACGCTTCTGCGATTTTTCAATATTGCAGATTTCGATCCGTGCGGAATGAAACAAAATTTCGTCCTACCTGAATATATCTTTTAGTAATCATATGTAAACTTTTCTGTTTGAAGCAGCGTAAAGATAAATTTAGCTCTCGCAATTGCGCAGCTCAAAAATGGCAAAGATTGGTAAAAAGTTATGCGTTCCAAAAAGGGCACTTTTTAGGGCGACAATGGGACATTAAGAATTTGACACTGAAAATTTTCCGCCGTATTTATCGGTCCTTTCTACTACCATCGGGGAAAATTTGTTCTGAACAGGCAAGTCTATGTTTAGTGGTTTCTTGAAATCTTCCGGAATTTAAAAATTGCTAAATAATGATGAACTTTAATCCGCATTCAAAGTAAACTATCATAGCCGATTTTCTGCAAAATCTCCCTGAGAGACATTCAGTACCTACGTAGCTGTAGAGCAACAACGAAGTGTAGGATTATTTTGTTTTACAATATAAATAAATGCGTTAGAACGATATATTTTACCATTACTCGATATTGCCACGAGGTTGACTGCGCTCTGACTCCATTTGCTGCACAAGGGAAGATTTTCACAAAATAATTTCGAAGCATGTTTTCTTGGTAACTTCTTTAATAAGTTAAAACACGAATAAGTTTGTTATTTGCGTGGCGTCTCGAAGCCTGGCTAATGTGAGCCAAAGTTTTTCCGTACTTCTAGGGTATTTCAAGGCAAAACTGATGAGGTACCAGACTTATAAAGCGCTAAGGTCAAACTATCACAGTCTTTTTATCAAGCATTGCCCCTTTACTGCAACTTATACCAAAGGTGAGCGAAATTGTAAAGTTTCACTTTATGCTTATTGTGGGACTACAAAATGCGCCAGGAAAGCACCTCAATGCTGGAAACATGAAAATTCTCTGAATATGTCAACAAGCTGCTTTTCCCTGTACCCTCAGTAAGTGCGAGCGCTGCTGATGAGAGGTAATTTTCACCACAGAAAAACGGTGCGTTCGAGTTGCATTCAAGCACAATCCACAGCCGAATATCACTGTAGTGTGTCGTGTTTTTCAGGCAAAGGACGCCGACAAATCCGGTTGGTGGACGGTCGCCCTTCATGTCCTCGGCAGATCGGCGGCTGGGCGAAAAATTCACGCTGATGAGACGACGGCCTGAATAATCTGCGCCTGTCTCTACTTTTTCCATATTATAAATAAGCGAAATGAGCGCTAACATTTCGCATGTCCACACTTCAACACTAACCAGCGATAAACTCTTACCAGAATTGGTGATGACCTTTCGCGACGAGTAAGCCTAGCGAGCCCGCAGGGATCGTGTGTGGGGTTTCGGCGATTGCGGAGAGCGAATTCACAAGTTTTAGCGACTGCAAATGACCTTCTAGTGTGGTTTTAGAATCAGACGCCTGTAATGGAGTTTTGATTACATCACGTGTCCCGCATATACTAAACGGTAGGCGCCGATGTGACCCAGACTGCCGGGCAATACTTTAGGCGCCGAGCAGCAGTCATCGCCGTCGCTTGTGGATAAGAAATTAAGCCATTTGAATTAATGCGAACGATCACCGAACACACTTCTGAATAAGGTGATTTAATATCAAGCATTGGTCATACCGGAAAAAGCAGGAACAATTAGCGTGAGTCGCCCGTCCTACGCGATGTCAGCAACCCGGTTATTTTGTGTTTTCCAGAGGGCGATCGCGTCGGTGCTTTTTACAGAGTTGTCGTACTGCTTAAAACAAGCGACACAAAAGAGAACAGGTAATTTAATGTAAGTAGAGTACATCTTGCGTTTCATGTCATGCAAACGAGCACTAGCTGTCGGCACCCAGCGATGAGTACTGGAGGGCAGTCGCACTCATCGGCGCATTCCTGGGGAAATTTCGCGCTCACGCGGTAAATGCTTAATAGTGCATTGCTACCTTCAAGCGCTCATTTAGCGAGTATGCGAGCTATTCGCTGAAGTAGCTGCAGAAAAAATAATGCAGCAGATATCGAAATTAACAGCTGCAGAGCCGAAGTAGTCGCGCTACATGGCTGTGGGCGGGGCGAAGCAGAGATGCGTTCGCGTTTTAAAGATATTCGAAAACCTGGAATGTCTCTGCGGTGCTTCGTCGACTCGAATGTCATCTGAACCGAAAGCCGTTGAAAAACTATGGCATTTGAAATGCTCGTGCAGCAAGGGTATTGTACCCTTGCCGTCGCCTCATCAGCGTGAAGTTTTCGCTTAGCCGCCGATCTCCCGAGGACACGAAGGGCGACCGTCCGCCGTGCGGATATGTCGGCTCACTGACCTGAAAAACATCACACTACAATGATATGCGACTGTAGATCGTGCTGGTGTCTTTGTCGGTTTAGTGTGACCGCGGAGAGCGGTAACGTCATCGTCTCGTCGCTGTGCACTCTGAAAACGAGCGGACAACACCGAAACTCGATGGCAGCAGCACTATTGCAATACAGCGAGTGAATGCTGAAGCTTTCGAATGCGTTTATAAATTGTCGTGGAGCACCGCGGGAGCCCATCGAGTACAAATGCCCTTCCAAGTCTCGAATGCCAGTCGGCTCATACGCAATGTGCCCGTGTAGCACTAAGTTCAGTAGTGTGCCCGAGGCTCTAACGGCAACTTGAAAGTCGATGAGGTGGTTGAAAAGCTCCGACTATTTCACTGTTATTAACAATAGGAAGTGTGAAGGAAGGCCACAAAATCACTCCCCGCAATTGCACAAGATACATATGAGAAGAAAACATTTTACGTTTTTAAGCTGCCAAATATTCCACGCTTGTGCTAATTCAAACACAGTAAAAGCGTACCATCGGCAAATATAAAGTGCCCATTTCACGTGCGCTTACACGTAAAGCAGCTCGACGCAGAAGTCCGCCTTAGTTTCGTCGACGCGTCTCACGAGTCAGCACATAAGTTTAAGAGCGTACGTTGTTGGGCTAGTCGGTCAATCATGGTGAATACAAGGGGGGTACTGCGCACAAAAAGACGAGGACAAGAAGATAACACAACAAGCGCAGACTCGCGACTGCGCTTGTTGTGTTATCTTCTTGTCCTTGTCTTTTTGTGCGCAGTACCCCCCTTGTATTCAGCACATAAGTGCCTTGCTATGTATGCCAAGGGAACCTTTGACAATGACAGTGCTCTCGCTCACTCTAAGAGCAAATATCGGTCTCACGAGCTCCAGCACAAGGAATGCGTAGTTAAAAAGCCGGTGTTTCTGTCTGTTGGGAACGGAAAAAGTGCGTGCGATGGTGATGGCGGAGTAGCTAACAGACACTGCAGGGACAGCTTGCTCTTGCTTGGAAATGAGGGTATAAGGCCACTATGGTTAACGCTGGCCGTTCGCGGTTTATGTATTGCCCGAAGATAATAAGCAATATATAAGATGACTATGAGTGAAGGAAAGTACAAAGACCGTAGAATGTCTTGTGGACAATATTTACGGATTTTAATCAGTACACGGATTCCTAATGCAATTATAAGTAGGAGTGATTTGATACGCCTAAAAAATTTAAACTGGCAGCCAAGAACAGGGCCAATAAAACAATGTATGAGAAGAATAAATAGCTTGGGAGCCCATGTGTAGTTGGGGAAAGGGAGAATTTAATCTTTTCTTGGAGTGAAATACAATAACAATTGTTTTTCTTTGGTTAACTTGCATCAATTCGTTTTACACTAGCATATAATATTAATAACACTGTGATTTAACTTCGCAATGAGATTATAGGTGTTGTACTAAGATAAAAAAATTTAGGGTCATCTGCATGTAGTAGGCAATTAAAGTTATTTAGATACTTAGAGAAATCAGGAATGTCTGTCGGAATGAGTGGTGGACCTAGTATAGAACCCTGTGATGCGCCTTGATTAATTATATTTGGGTTAGATAGCATATTAGCAGCATCGATAATCTGAATGCGGTCACTAAGGTAGTTGAACATAACTATGGTAATACCGAGAGATTTAAGTTTTCAGATAGGAATTTTGTGGTTAATTGAATCAAATACTTTTAGTACGGTCAATAAATACCGCCCCTGAAAATAGACGGGAGGCTATGCAGCGCTTAATGTCATGAGTAACTTAATTGGTGGTAGTTCGAATGAATAATTAGATGTGAAACCAAACTGACGTCTTAAAAAGCGTTAAATGTTTAAAGTAGTTCATGAAACTGTTCACCATAAGTTTCTTAATTACATTATTAAAAAAGGCAGAACAGTTACGGGACGACAATTAGTTGCTAGGTTACTGTCATCTTTTTTGAACACAGAAGGGACTTTCCCTAGGCTTTGTTTGTATCGGGGGAAAGCCACAGTTTTAAGCATCGGATTAATGACATAGGCAAGAGAGTGAGAAATGACACGAGAAAAAAGTTTTACCTTAAAGGAGTGAACGTGATCGTGTCCAGCACCATTGTTTGCAAGGCTATTTATTACTTTGTAAACATTTTCTGGTGATGTTGGATATATTGTGAAATTGGGTATATTGGGATGTCGGGAGATATTTTGATAAATGCGATGGACAACTCTTTCACTAATGGCGGATGGAAGAACGTCGCAAAGTGCATCATCTGTTGACTTAAAGAAAAGCTGAGAATAAAAAAATGCCTTTTAATGCCATTTGTCGTTAAAAAAAGTTTGAATGCCTGCGAAAAGCAATACTTGTGGTCTGTAGAATATGGACGCCAGTATTGGAAGGAAGTTGAGGATGTGAACGTAAATGTATTTTGTGCCGCTGTCTCAGACGCTCGCCGACAGGAGGATGGGTGTTCGCCAGAACAGCTGCGCAAATCGCGCCTTATTAGTGGAAGAGCAAAATTTCTCTTTATTATGCGTGAAATTTCTCCCCACCCGCCATAGTGGCTCAGTGGTTAGCGCGTTCGGCTACTGAGCCGGAGTACTCGGGTTCGAACAGGGCGCGGCGGCCGCGTTTCCTTGCAGGCAGAACGCAAAAGGCGCCCGTGTGTTGTGCGATGTCAGTGCGCGTTAAAGATCCCCAGGTGGTTAAATTTATTCTGGAGCCCTCCACTACAGCACCTCTTTCTTTCTTCTTTCACTGCCACCTTCCTCCCTTCCCCCACGGCGCGGTTCAGGTGTCCACTAAGAAGTACGATAGTTACTGCGCCATTTAATTTTTCTAAAAAAAAAGGATAATTTCTGTCCTGAAAGAAAAAAAGTTTCGCGGCGGAACTGGAAAACGTATGTGGATGTTCAATCGACTGCCACTTGCGGAGTTTTCTCCTCAGAAGCTCCCATAGTGAGGAAAAGCCACCTTTGACGGGCTCCTTGAAACGGATGTTCGAAGGGGGTCGCGAAAAAGGATGCCCTGCTAGTGCCCAACGTTCCCACGGACCTCTTAGCTGCAAGCTTCTAGACAGTCTGCGCACAGTTCGCATGAACAACCAGGAAGCTCCTTCATTGCAGCAAATCTTCAGCATATTGCAAGGTGCTCTCTGTCGTCAGGAAGCTCATTATTGTTGTGGGTCGATGGATGTGATTTCAATAACCAGTTAGAGGTCGGGTAGAGGGAACTCGGACACTAACGAGCTCCACAGCACTGTTTAGCTGAGAAAGTGGAGACGACATGATTGGCGGGACAGTGCTCCTAGCTGGGTGACAGAATTGTTTGTAGGGCCCCGAGCTGGATGACATCGAGGCTCTTGAATTCTACGCATTCGATCAGTGCTCTCTTGTGGCCAGTCTCTTGCTAGTGCCTCGCCATTCCGAAACAAGCCTGTATGGTCGCTGGTTTTGAAATTGCAGAAGTTTATCATAGCGGACACGTTCTATTGCGAGCAATATGAGAAGAAACACGAGAGCTCCTGGCAGGCAGCCTCGAACACTACAGTACGGGGCAGTACGTGGCGGCCGCTTTCCTCAACGAGGTGGAAAGAGTTCCGATGTCTTGCTTGCTGCCGACAACCTCTTCGATAGCGCTGGGATTACTTTGGAATTGGGTGCAAATAACTCGTACCGTATCAAGGAATTCTTATTTTGCGATTTCATAGACGCGTGCCTCCCGCTTTGGCCACGAGCATGTTGGCCTGCTAGCTTTAGCGAGAGATGCAACACTAAGCCATTTTAAACTGTATCTCCACTCTAGTCATCCGGTATCTTTGTACTTGAAATAAATGCTCGCTCTCAAAGCTCAGCTCGTCACTAAATCATGCTTACCTAATGCAGTTTCGTCAAACCTACAGCTAACTTACGCAGCGCGCTTCATGGCAAATGATTACAACTTACGAATGTGACACAATAATTTATCGCTTACATTTCCACTCCTGCATTCCCCTCAGATCACAGCACTCTGGAACTGCAAGAAGGCCCGCCTGGGCTTTTTTAGCGCAAGCATTTTAACGCGACAGCGTTAAGCGTCCCCTGTCGCAGAAAAGCCGGCATCGGCGTCGTGCCGTGAGCGAAAAATTCTGATTGGTCAACGGCGTTATGACGTCACAACCACATGATCTCGCGCAGGAATTTCAAACATTCCACAACGCTCACGTTGAATACGACGGCACGCTTATAATGAAAGTGATTAAAACATAACATGTAATGTGAAATAAAGGTCGCCGCATGTCTCGTACGATTTAACTTTGTAAAGTAATTGATTTAGCTTAAAGAGACGTTAGCGACTGGGGCACACAAGGCACTTTTTTTTTCATTATGGCATGTAAGTACAACATTGACAGGCTTCTAGCCTTACTTACGGACGAAATGGCATTACTGCATCATAATATAGTCAGACATAGCAGACAGGTCTTTTATATCCGTGACATTTCGAATTCACACGAAAAAATTGAAAATATCCTATCTTTTTGTTTGCTACAGTAGACACACCAGTCTCCTGCTATCACACTGCCCGCACATCAAAATTCCGGAAGACATACACATGCATTGAGTAAAGGCAGCCAAACGTGAGGTCGATGTTGGCAGCATATCGCACCAAGGCACGCAACTCTCTGAACAAAGACTTCGATGAGCGTGCCGGCTCTGCGTAGCATCTGTCAAGCGACTTTTCCACAGGGTAAACTGTCCCATGAGCATAAAAAGATCACATGGAACCCTGGGACCTTCTACTGCAGGCAAAAGTCTTATAGTATGCGGCGTGATTTCAATGTCTTTTTTGAGAGTCCTTTGAAGAATGTCCAAAAGAAAAGAAAACACGGCATGACGAAAAATAGTGATGAATAGTCTCTGGCTGCTGGCACAGGCGGATGTTCAGAGACCCTGGGACAAATGTCCCCTTAGCATGCAGCCACGCTTCGACAGATAAGACTGACGTGTGAAGTTTAAAAAAGAAAGTCTTTGCGGCCGATTGAACATACATGCGTTGTGCTCGCTTTGATACACTGTTATTCAGAAAGGCGAGGTAAGACTGCCAATACATCGGTACAGGCAATAACGTCTTAGTCAGAACTTTTGTCATGTTTTCTGTAGACGCTGTACAGGCACTCTTAGAAAAAGTGTACAGTGAGGAAATGGAATGTGTCGGCAAGAAAAAAATTAGCTGTGGTTCAACCTGGCTGAGCCTAGTAAGGCGAGCGAAAGCTCTGTTAAACATGGTCATCCAATCTGACGCCTTTCCGAATCGTAAATATCACCAGATTCCGCCTGACGGCGACGATACATCGTCGGAGCACTAGTTGCGGCACGTTGCTCATCCATGGCTTTGTGTGAAGGTAAGCACACGTCACATGCTCTTTTATAATGAACGGCGCGTCACACGATTTCCGGCAGCTGCGAGAGTACCGTCGCCTCCGCATACGCAGCTGTGGCGACGCGTGGCGAGTCACGTGGCATGACGTCAGAGCCAAGACTCCGCTCCTCTAAAACCCCACAAAGGCCCCTCACGTCTATGACCAATGGGAACAAAGAGTATAGGCAAATGGGTACTTAATCGTTTAAGCACAGCTACGAGGAAGGGATGATTTGCAGTTAAAAAGAAAAAAACTTGAATCAAGCCGATAGACAAATAAGTGCTGAAGACCACTACCATACTCCAGAGGGAGAAACAAATTGCCTCGATGCATAGGCTCCCACTGAGAGCGCCACACAAAAGTCGCCAAAATTCTATGCAACGCCTGTACTTTTTTCCTTGCACTATGCGGCACTTGCATTACGTAGACAAGCTTCGTAACCAAGAAGATGTTGCACACTTGTGCTCGTGTAAACACAGAATGCTCCCTACCCATCGAAGCCTGGGTTTGTCGCCTTGCGGACGAGATTTGAAAATCTCAGTGAGGCCCGGCCACTTTTGCGATACTGATGCAAAGAAACCTCCAAATATTGTAAGTCTTCAGAGTACCGCCTGATGCCTCCAAAAGGGCTTTATTTCGTATCCCAGTGTCCTAGCCAAAACCCCTTTGATTGATCAGGGTTAAGAGCCGTACCCAAACTCTCACAAAACTGCTCAGTTACGTGCAAAACCCCCAGCACACTATTTAATCGCCATAAAAAAGGTCAACGTCATCAGCATATGCCAAAATATTAACTTCTCATTGCGATAGCGAGATGCCACGAATAGCTAAGGCATATGGGCTCAAGATATAAAGCAAGTAACGAAGGCAATAGTAGGCGCAGCCCTGTCTAACCAATAATCTAAGTGCTAAGTGGAATAGGTTTTGTAAGCTTTTGATTAACGAGCAGTCTTCTATCGCTTTATAATATAGTTCTGTGCTTTTTAGGAAGACATCGCCAATGTCGGCATTCTTCAAAACTGCAAACGAAAATTCTTGACGCACCTTACCAAACGCTTTTGCTGGACCAATCTGAATAAGAGCCACTTGGCTAACCTCGTCTGGTACCGTCTCCAACACCGAGATATGGATAGGGTTTTGGATACTACGGCCTTTGATTCCACACACTTGGTGCGGCCCTAATAAATGTAATGCCACAAGCTGCAGACGTGAAGAACCTACGCATTTTATCTTGTAATCCACGTTACTTAAGGATATCGGACGATACCCTTCAACAGTTTTCAACCGATCTGCATCTGTGCTTTTCGGGATTACTATGGCGTGATCAGAATAGACGCAGGAGGTAAAAAGCCCACCTCGTATACGCAACACTGGAGACTTCCGACAAGGCAGTTGTTAGACAAGGCGTAAACGTGTTATAGAACTCACTACTTAGACCATCTGGGCCAGGAGACTTCTGACCCTGTAGAGCCCACGTATCTTTGAAGCAAGCAACTACACAACGCTGAAAATTTTCATATGAGAGGAGAGAATTATTTAGCTGCCAAAGCTACCACCGATGTTGGAGTAGATGCTGAGTGTACCTTCCTATCTCAGCAGACACCATGTAGTGGTCGCTGGAAAATATTCCCGTCACCCAACAGTCGTGCACACTGCAGTTAATGCGCCAGCAGAAACGTGGATCCTGCCAAGTCGAGCATTCGAAGAGGATTGGAAATGCGTGACATATATACTATCGCTTTCTAATCGACCAATGTCAACAAGATTGTGTTCACAGATGAAGTAAGCGAGAACAGCAGAAATGTGGTCGTAACATCCGTGCTACACTCATCGATCCTCATTTTTACAAATAGAATTGAAATCTCCCAGCAGTAAAATTTCCCGATCCGTGCGCAGGCAATTTTCCAATGACAGGAAAAAGACTTTTCTATCTTGCTGCTTTGCAGGTCCACACAGAAATAACTTGCCACTGCTGACCGACCCGAAATGGCCAGGACACAACATATGAGCCACCACTCATCATTAATGCAACACGAGAAGCCAGTCATATCCAGTGTATTACTCAAAAACAACATGCACCCTCCAGACAAACTGTTCGAATGGCTGACGATACGGTGCATGTTTTTCCTTTGAGCCATTTGAGCGGCCTCGCGTATATAACATTAAGAACAGTACGGCTTTACAGAGAAGAGAGTGGGGCCATTATTTTCTGACATACATTACGGACCCGTAAAAGCTATACTCCCAGAAAACAGGAAGCACGGTTTGCACCCTGTAAAAAGAGCTTCAGATGTCTGTGGCATCTAGATGTCATTTTGGTGAAATGAGACAACGGTTTACGCCGCAGAGTTTCTTGATAGCAGCGATCAACGTTTTTTGCGACTAAAACTACCAACAGTCGGCGTCACAGCTGACCGTCAAAATACAGCACATGAAGTCGCACATAACACACCATAGAACGTTATTTATTTTCGCAAACCAAAACTCCATGACTAAAATATACAAATATGTACAAACATGCACCAACATTTTTGAAGTACTTGGAGAGTATCACAGAGTCTGCTTGAGCTGGTTCCGAAGAGATCAATGTATTAACACACACAGCCCACATTTTGTTGGCAGCCGCCGCCAGTCTCTCAAGAACCTTCATTGCTATGAGGCGTTGATTTCGTCTCAAAGCTGACCTTGGTTCTCGCAATGAAGGGCAACAAATAAATGGAAAGCGTAATACTGAATGGGAACTTGAAACATACCTAACAGAATGAAGCATTTTAACTCCCTGATCAGGAGACAGTGGGGAGTTAATAATTTTTATTTTTGCGGTAGCGTCTCTGATTGGTTGTGAGAGCCTGGAACTGCTTCTCAGATCTTACAAAAGGCCACCCGCAAGTCAAAGCGCATTTTTAATGAAAGGAATGAAAATGATTTAAAACAGCAAAAGAGGAACCTTGTCCGTCAAAAGAATCGCTATAAGGGACTAGAGGGCCGAAGAACTTGTCAAAGCCAGGAATTGAGGCGGTAAGGTCTCCTTCTTCCATGCTTGGCAAAGAATAACAATCAAACTCGTCTCGACGGCATTCTCGCACGTCTTGCAACAGGTCATTGCCAGCACAAAACTCTTGGAGGTTCAGCCACCTGCACACTTCCTCTGTATCACAAAAAGAGGGCTCGTGGCTACCGTTTTCAAGCGGCGGGAACGACGGCTCAGAACTCGCCGGCGTCGCAAACGTATTCAAGGCAACCCCCCAATTCCAGCGTTTTTCCGGGTGCTGCACAAAGCTCGGCTGTTTCCCCACCGTGGGCTGGAAAACCGTGGCTGACACAGCGGGTGGCGAGGCGGGCTCAGAGTAGGCGTCGGAGTCCGACACGAAGTTGGGCGACGTCATCACAGAGTCCGCGTCGGACATGTCATCTGGCGACCAGCCGGGCGAGGCGGGAACACGCTGGTCCATTTTCTTTAGAAGGTATTCTGCAGAAAGAGTCGAACAGTATGACATTTATCAATAATTACGTGTCAGAAAAAGGAAGCGCTTAAATTAAAAGGGCCCTGAAACACCATTTTTTTATCGCAAGAAACATCTTGGAATCAGTACAAAGCCTTACAAAGACGTCTTTCCGAAATGATTTTTCCTGAGCGCCCTACAAAATCTGATTTTCCTCGACTTGCACCTGCTGGAACAACGCTAACGCTCGGTCTACCAAGGCTGCACCCTGTCATCGTTCCGCCTGACACTACTAAGCCGATACCTCAGTTCTTGCTGTGCCACAAAGGCTATAGGCATGCAAATAGAAATAATAATGGGGAACGATGGAAGAGAGAGCATAATCGGAGAACTTCTCTGGTACTAACCCAGGGGCACGTGGACACACTCTGAGGCCGTACCTTGATAGCAGCACACTCGAGGCCACAATACGATGACCTCAGTAACAGATTCGGTGCTTCCCATTCACTCTGATACTGGCCACAGAAGGCAGCTTTGCGAGTCTCCCGACCTGCTAGGCCGAACACCATTCAGAGGTCACATGTGTTCCGAGCCGTCATAACAGCATCAAATGCCGATGTCGCCATGCGGGTCTTACCAACACGAACAGTAACAAGAGGTTTGTTCATAGGGCAACAATTCAAAGCGCTAGCGCACTACCTAAAGGGAGACATCTGTGCAGACCTCGCTTTTTCTTTCAGTCACGCGCTTTCAAAGCTACTTGAACTGTGCGTGTAGGGACAGCGGGCCATTGAAAAGATGCACTCAGAACTGACCTAGGTCATCTTTGGGGAACTTTCTGTACTGGAAGTTCTTCTCCAAAGGCCAATTCTTCCAGCTGCTCACTGTACTCAGCTTCATCTTGTTCATGGCTGCGCGGAACCGCTGCTTAGCTTCCATAGGCGCGCACTCCTTGGTTCGTCGGGTCTTGTAATGATGCCATTCCTGCAAACAAAGTAAAACGTGTGAAACTTAGCACGACCTTTGTTGCTCGCATGCTCCTTTTCCGTGCAAACCATTGAAACGCCACGAGTATCAGCGAGTGCGTGTGCTTGACTTACAATGCCCAGAATGTAAAACAGGAAACGGGAACAATACAAGGAATCGCAATGAATGCCAATACGCTCCTATTACACAGCAGTATACACTGAACACGGGCGGAAGAGGGGCTGGAGGATACATCTTTTTTTGAGCACGTGTATACAGCGCCTATCAAAAGCCAGTCAACGGCATAAGATTTGTATGGACGCATTTGCCTCTCTCGCAGTTGCATTCCTCCTGGGCGTGATGTAGAGGCCCTTTCGAACATAACCGAGTCTGCCCACGATAGCGTTCGAGCATCCTCACTCGTAATCGTTTAAGATGATTAAGCGTAACGTGCATGCACTGCCAAGGGGCCAGCTAGCCGGTAAGGAAGCACAATAAACACTGCACGCTGAGCGTGCAGTCGACTCGGCTTCACAACTATACCGATGTTGCTTCATCATGACTTTGAAAACATCTCCGATATCTTCATTAAACCGGCTGTTGAAACAGAGATAAACTTTCATGGAATTCGTACAGGTAGAAGCAATATTAAAGGAACCACTGATTTTCACGTAACCAATGATTTCTCCCCGAGCACGAGGAAAAAGCTATTCTCTCCTTTTTCACTAAGAAGTTTTCCTCTGTAAGAATGACCCTCATAATGCTTGAAAATAAATATGACTTTTAAGTGCTAAATAAGCGTCTCCTCTCATATTGCTGCTACCTGTACAGCAGTTCTAAAGAATGTACGCTTCCGGTTGCAATTAGCGAAAGTGCTGCCGTGAAATAAAGTTCTCTTCACGCCGCAAACCTCAATTTTCAAATGTACTTAACCGTCAGTCATCACCGCGCAATAACCTCCGCAGAACGGTCATGACGTGAGCGTGGGCCAAGGGGACGATGCGAATGCCCGTACGTGCGCTAGCGACAACTGAGGAAATGACTGAAACGACGCTGTGTGTTCGCGTATGCGAAATTGGCATCGTAATCCTGCTCCGTGTCAGATTTAATGCTTCGTGGTAGCCGTAAAGCGCACCTCGATCGCTTTCTTGGACGTTATGGTACGACGCCACGATTATCCGTTATTTGCTGTGCCCTACTCTGCCGCACCTTGTCGCTGCCGCCGCGTACATTCAAGACCCAGGTGTGGTCACCTTCGTCAGAGGGACTCCGAACGGACCGCGGCCTACCAGTGATTAACCAACATGGCGATCTACCGGCACTGTCGAGCTCGAGAGCCATGGCGGGACAGGAGATATACCAGGTGTTTCAGGGAATATTTTAAGTAGTTCTCAAATACAGGTTTTTTTCAGGTAAAAATATGGCTCTTTCAGCATAGTGTTACAAGTGTTGGCTGATACCAGAAAACCGGTGAATCATTTTAAGTACTAAGCTGGTGAACTAATTTTTAATAATTTATTTTTAACTATTAGAGTTAGGCGTCTAGCTGCAATTAGAGGTTTGTAGCCGGTAGTTGATAATAGCCGTATCGGTTTTTATAATTGATATAACACGATTACCGTTGGCGCTGTGGCTCGGCAAAATTTGGCTTTTTTGACTAGTTACGTGCACTAGAAAGGTTCATTTGCCTGCATGCTTTTCGAAAGCGCATATATTTTGGCACGATGTAGCCAAAATTTGTCGAGTCATAGCGCCGAGGATAATTGCGTTTTCGAAATTCTAAAAACTGATATGGCTATTACTAACGACCGGCTACAAATCGCTAACTGCAATTAGGCGCCTAACTCTAACAGTTAAAAAGTAAATTATTAAAAATTAAACCAATTTGCTACTTAAAACGATTCACCGGTTTTCTGGTGTCCGCCAACACTGGTAATACTATGCCTCAAAAGTCATATTTTTTTGACCACAAAACCTCTATTATGAAAATTACTTAGTCTTCCCTCAAACACCTGGTATAGCTGGGGCACCGCTGGGCGCTTCGCTAAGCTTTGCATCCCCTTCTTATAGATGCCGCTATAAAAGCATAAATTCCGTTGGCTTTCAGGCCGAGCTTCCGTGACGGCGCAGTTGACACCGAGTGTTTGTAGTCAGTAAGCTTGTATTTCTCATGCTGAGATGTCTCCGGCAGTAACGCTTCGCAGGATCTTGAATTCTTTGTTTTCATGGGTATCCTTGCACTCAGTGCATCTGCTTTGCAGCGGAGCCGAAATCTATGCCAGTACGGGCTTGACTGCGCAAAGCAGGTCTCATTCTCATTTAAGAAAAGCCACGTTCGCGCGTCAGCAAAATGGAGGTTCGCTCTATAATATGAGCGGTGCGGAGAAGCGTACGCGGGCTTCAGTCTATGCTTGGTGGTTGAAATGTACAGATTGCTCGGCTGCTGTCCCGAAAGACGCGGGTTCGATCCCGGCCGCGGCGGTGGGATTTCTTTGGAGGAGAAATTCTAGAGGCCCGTGTACTGTGCGATGTCAGTGCACGTTAAAGAACCCCAGGTGGTCGAAATTTCCGGAGCCCTCCACTACGGCGTCTCTCATAGCCTTAGTCGCTTTGGGACGTTAAACCCTATAAACCAACCAAACCAAATGTACAGATTAAATGCATCCAACATATGGAGTGCATATTAACTCTGGAAAATGTAATATAAGGTAGTCAAGCTATCAGACGAAATCAACTTCATGTCAACCACACTGTCAGGTCACAAATAAAAGCCAACAGAATGCTTAACCTCTCCGTGTTAGGAACAGTGGACATGGTAGCACATACTTTCTTTTCAGCAATCCGTTTTCAGCAAAATGCTGGCATAAAGCACGAGGAAGTGGACAGCGCGAGTCGTGCAGCGAGTCGCCGTTAAGTCAGACACTAAACGAGGGACAGAGTTACACGCGTGTATGGTAGGGGCGCCGCACCATGAACACGGCGCAGTCCTCTTCCGGCGTGGACGACGAACCATTGCCGTGCCTCCAGAATATCTGGAAGACGCCCGCCGCCCGGTCGAGCCATCGGAGCCGCTCGCCGAACGTGGCACACTCGAGGTGGTCGAAAAGGAAGCGACACAGCTTGCCGGTGAAACGCCTCGGCATCTGCAAGAAGTTAACGAAACCTAGCGTGTCAAGAGCTAAAACCGGGAAAGCGTGCTGTTTTATCAAAGCATTTTTTTTTCAAGTGAGGCTAGCAAAGCATACATCATGTCCACACGGATATGCTTACACAGGTGCCCCGGGGAAAGCGAAGCACGGGTTAGAAGCGACTTGTTCATTTTAGGGCTAACAGCAAAGCAGCACTGCTAGCCGCTACACTTTCCGGTACGTTGTCGCTCACTTAAGAGTGTATTAATTAGTATGCGTTAATAGTATAGAGCGCACAGGCATGCGAAGGCGATGGTGTCCACTACGGAATAGCGTGCTTCGCGGGGCAAACGTGCCAAGCGACATTTTAAACAAAGACCGACGTGACCCTTTCGTATACTCAAGAGTTGCGCTACCAGCATGGCGCCGCCGCTTGAGGCTTCAGGGGGAATTCGTCGCGGTTACTACGTTTTTCCTGTGCGCATTGTCTTCAAATTGCGCATCGGGCTTTCGCTTTCTCCTATCTCACACGCAACACAAAGAACAAGTGATGAATGTTCACTATTATAGATTTCGTTTGGCACTTAGGCTGCCCATATTGCCTGAGCAAACTCGTTGTTCTGTGCACATGGCAGCGCTATGGTGGGAGCTGGTGGATCGACTGTCTTAGCGCTAACTCTCACACACATGCTATCGTGGCTAGAGCAAAAAAATTTCACTTTTCGCTGTTTTCGTGAAGTTCTGGTCAAGTGTCCTTAATATTAGTGCGAACCCTAAAGCTGAAGCTGTCCTCAAAACTGCACGAGCCGCACTCTACTCTCTGTGTGCTTTAGCTAGTTTGCAGCAAATACGACTGGGAATGTATTTCATAACCTTCATACGGTGTAACAATGGCTCACGTTATCGTTTCGATTTCCGTACGTTAAACTGAGGTGCTGAAGTGGTGTGCCCGGTGCCTCTAAACGCAGTCGTAGTCACGCTTGTGCAGAGTACTCGAGTGGCGCACTGCACTGCGGTTAAAGCGAGACCTTGACGCAGCTGCTAACTGGAGCCACAGATCAGTATGTACGAACTCGTGACATAAAAAATAATCAGCTGATGTCTAATTTAGTTTTTTTTTTAATTTTTGTCTACTGCGCACTGCTCCAGTGCTCTGCCTACACACGTTTTGCGCCGACTGTACGCTGCCTTTGCTCAACAGATTTGGTCTAAAGGTGCAGGTTAGTACGAACCAAGGGTTGGTAGCTAGTACAACCTGACCTGCATCTTCATTCTCACGAAATGTACCATTTCTCTGAAACCACTCCTCTTCTTCATGTGGGACACCCTGCATGCCGTTTTAGTTTTACGCTCAGGACAGCTTTTACCTCACGTGTAGAGGTGCCGAAGGCCAAAAAATTGCACAGACAATGTTTAAAAGATAATTATGTCCAATATCAAGTGAGCTTAGATTAAGACTAGCTTTCAAACATGCCAAAGGCGCAGACAATAGCCCAACTGTCTTATACGTGACTACTAACCATACAATCCTTAGTACTAACTTTGAATACTGTAGTATGACCGTTAAAGTGACGTGATCGAGCTTTAAAAATTGTTAAATAAAAGTAACGACACTATAAGCGAAAACATTTTTGAAGCTTGGTGCGGTTTCTCTAAAAAAAAGCTAGGTATGGACGATAGAAACCAAAACTTTATAGACTTATTTTGGCTTGAATTCCAGTCCAAAAGGTAACTACCGCAACTCACGATGCTGCCGAAACTTCGCCGAGAAGGTTTTAACTATCGAACTTGAGGTGCGAAGAGGCACAAGGGCTAAGTGTCTGCTTAATGCGTAAGAAATGAAGCAAATTGATACGGTGATGAAACACATTCGAAATAACAGGCTAAACTTCGTTTCCTACTGTAAGCAGCTGTTCTGTCTTCCTTGAACGGAGTACGCAGAAGACACGTCGACAACCATAGCACGCCTAGTTGGGCGAGGATCAGATCAGGGGGAGGGCACTGCAGTGCACGAGGGGCGGGGCGGCCACAATCCCCTGCCCCCACCTCCACACACGCACACACAGTGACATACGCACACACATGTAGAAAATATGTATAGGAGAGGTCTTGTTATCTGAGATCCGGCATGTTAAAGCCGCGCTTTTCTTTTTGTTTTTCAATATGACCTTAGGGTCACAGAATAACGGTTCATAAGATGCAGAGGGGAACATGTGGAGAGACAGTGCAAGACAACAGTATAAAACAAATTTCAGCCCTGCCGCGTCACATCCGTGGATCGCGCCAATAGCAGGCCTCCACCGCCTTGAGCATCTAGACTGTCGTAACCTCCTCGGAGGCATATGGTTCACCCCTCGTGGTTGAAGGTTAGCGATTTTTATTTTAAACGCCATTCCATTTTCGTGAGACGAGCAGGGGCGCAGCTCGATACCGGAAAATACGCATAAGTGAGGTCCAAACATTGAACATCATTAGATGAAGAAGTAGGGAGTACACCTTTTACCAACACTGTCGGTTGATAAAAGCTGTACGTTCAGTTAGCATACGCGATTTAACAAAGTACACATATGCACGTCGGTTGCAATCGTAATGCTCAGCTCATACGTGCGCGACCACTTGATCTACTTCAGGAGTTAGCCACAAGTGAGCCCATTTGAATTTTTCAGCTATTCATAAACTACAGCGCACTGCCTAACGACAAAACGCTTCGCCGGAGTACTGATTCCGCTCATGCGTACGTAGCGGTCGACGAATATTGCGACCTTCACTTAACCAGTGAGAAAAAAGAGCAGAATGTGCTGACTCATATGCCGCACAGAGAAAATTCGGAATTTATGATAGTTACAAATCGCGAGACGAGAATTATTCACCTTGCACGAGAGCATACGTGGCTCGTACGAGTTCCTTCAATACGCAAACATTCCTTGAAGCCCGACAAATGTATCATGAAACGTACGTACGTTTCCTGATACATTTTTCTTGATAGCAAAACACAGCAAATCTTGAATAACAGCTCAAGTAAACCCTGTTCGGTGTGATAACTGCTACACAGTGCAGTCTCGTTAATTAAGCGAACTCGCTTAATTCGAAGGCCGAATTAGAGATAGTTGACTGAAACACGCATTCTTCATTAAAAAAACATTAATGTATTTTCCGCTTGACAATCTCGCGCACGCGGCACACAACAAACTGAAATTCTAAACATCTACCGAGTCAAATCAAAACGCATGAACGCGCCAAACGTACCTTTGCTTGATACAGCGCGCCCTTTTCTGAAGACAGCTGTCGCGCCGGCTGCTTTGATACGAGTGGCGTAGCGCCCCACGCAGAGCGAAACAAACTGCTGGGAGTCCCCGCTTCTGAGGTCCGGCCGCGTGAACTGTACGTTTCGGAAATAAAAGTCTTATTGCCAATTTCAAAACTTTGTATCTGTCATAAATTTTGTTTGAAAAAAAAAATCTCACTTTTAAGGTCCTGAGAGTTGAACATCTTAATGTGATATAAGCGGCGTAAAAATTAAAGAAATAAAAGGCAGTAGATTTCACGCGTGAAAACAAGACGGGGAAATCCCCTCGGCAGTTTATCTTGCGACATCTAGTGCAGTTTCGCAAAAACTACTTCTGTTGTTTTGTGGCGCCCTCTATTGGCAATGTGCAGAAAACTAAGCGCAGCGGGAAATTCGAACACTATAAAAGACGTAGAGTCTAGTAACTGCAGGTACGACCGTTCAGTAGCCGATTACAGTTTTAGTTTAATAAGTTTTATTAACCATCAGAATATAAATGGTGGCAGGGTGCCCATAGTAAAAGTTGCCCATTGGACAGCTTGACTCGGCCATGGATACCCAGCCGCTAACTTCGGCACCAAAAGCGGGTCACACTTACATGTTACAGTACTATCGCGCTCAATATGAGTTGCAACGCGCGGTCATCGACCGGGGTTCGTTCCGTGGGGTGCCTCCTCCAAACAGTCGCTCGGAATTATGGGAAAAACTGCTGTTCCAGGAAACAACAGCACCCCCGCTCAGGAAAAAGTTTTTACCCAGAATTCCGAGCGACTGTTTGGAGGAAGCACCCCACGGAACGAACCCCGGTCGATGATCGCGCGTTGCAACTCATATTGAGCGCGATAGTACATGCGTGTTATACATAATAATACAGGATCACGATAGGTACTTCCCATAATAAAAATAAAATAATATATAAGGAGCAACTAAGCGAAAAATACCGTCAATTTGCATTACAAACGCAAGGAAGAGTGTCAATCAGTAAAATATGCTCCAAAAGGTTCTTGCGCGAGGTGGTTTCTAGGGCGGTGTTATTGAAACAGTGGGCATATAGCAGACGTGGTGGTATGTTTTCAAGTGTTTAGCAGCCATATGCCGTTATGCTTGTTTAAATATGCCATTTAAAGATGTTTCTTGTGTTGTGTACTTTGTAGCTTGGCTCAGTGTTCGTCAGTTCACCAAGAAAAGACGATTTATTAGCAACCTCGCGATTTAAAGCGTGGTATAAACGAAAATTATGTAGTTTTGTGATCGAAAGTATGTTATGTTTTTGAAAAAATGTCTGCGTGTGAACTTTTTAGGAAAATTTGCAATTATTGTTATAAAGCTGTACTGCAAGATGTGCATTTTTGTATTTTCTTCTCACGTTTTTCCTCACACTAAATACTGTCGTTTAGGCGAAATATAAGCGAATAATAAACTGGCAGCAGTAGTCTTGACTGCGATAACTGACATAATCGATAAATGAAACCAGTAATTCGCGACAGTTTGCTGGAAGTAAAATAGATATGATCGCCCCAGATCATCTTTTCGTTGAACGCAACACCAAGTGTCTTAAATGTGGTGCTATATCGAAATGAACGCTGCTGAAGCAAATGTGTTTTGTAAGTGTAACTTTTATTTTTGGCGCTGAAAATAAGGGCTTTTATTTTCTCGACGACATGAGAAAAATAAACTCGAATCGTCAGCATATATTATACATCTCGTAGGGGTTAATATATGCACAATATCACGGATAAAAATATAAAAAGAAAAAGACCAAGCCTGAGAAACACCATGGTAAACCGTTTCTATTTGCCATATATACCCTTTGTTACTAACACCTTGTCTGCGATTACACAAGTAAGACTGTATGAGAGGTCCTGAGTGACGTAGTAAACTAAAAATCATGCTTTCTGATTAGTAGTTAAGGATTCAACAAATAAGAAGCTTTTTTTAAAAACCTACGAAGATGCAGATAACGAATTTGTTTCGATCAAGGTGTTTTAATATGTATTTCTTTTATCTAATAGGGCGTGCTCTGTAGAGCGGTGCTCATTATATCCATACTCTGAAGCACTTATTATATGTTGTTCCTTCTCAAACTTTTCAAAGCGCCTGTGGATTAGTTTTTCAAGTTGCTTCGTGCAAACCCTGCTTGACGGCAAGCTGAAAGAAGTGAACGAACTATCGCTGGCTGGTCACCACGCTTTTGCAGCACATTACACTGCCTGCGGTAATGATCTGTCAGCCGACTTTTATAACGAATGTATAGAAGCCTAGGTCTAAAACAAATATCTAAAAGAACACTGACTTCGCTCCCTTTCGGTGCGCAGAAATGACAGCGATGTCATGGACGTTTAAGAGAAAAGCAGAACATTATTTAACAGTTACACAAAACGCTGAAATAATGATGTAGCCTTCGTAAGGCATAATCCTCTTTTAGTTGTGTGCTTACTCCAAGACAAATAAAAAAAATGCGTGGGACTACTGTGCAACAGCAAAATGTGCCGCAGTGAACACCGATCGTCATCTGGATTTCAGTTGTCAACCACACATCTTATATACGCTCACCTTTCGCAGCTTCACCTTGTTGTCGTAATGGGCTGAATTTATGCTACTTTTTTTTTAATATCGCGCTGCCTCCCTGGCAGTGGCGCGGATTTTTACTATTCATCTGCAGCACGGCTGCGAAGCTTCCCCGTAGAAAAGCTCACCGCCTTGTTTCGTGACCTCGGACGAATGTTCATCCCATCGAGGCTTAAATCTACGGATTTATTTTAGGGCAGTTTACAGTGCAGTTAGGGTTTATTTAGGTAAGAACTAACCGTTAACTGCTGGTGCTTATGACACTTAACTGTAGATTTGCATAGGATTAGGTTAGGGTACGTTTAACGCTAGGTCAACTTTAGGATAGGTTTTAAATACAGGCGTCAGCAATTAATGGTTAACAATTAACAACTAACTTCATGATGACAGTTTAGGTTAGGAGCGGTTGAGTTAAGGTTTGTTTTAAGCCTCCGTTATGTTTTAATAGATAGGTTTACAATTGTACCAGTCTATAACACTTCACAGGAAGTTTGGTTAGGCTGTTTAAGGTGAGGTCAGATTAGGTTTAAGGTTAGGTTATGCTTTAAATGGAAGTAATATCAATTAGCGGTTCTGTTAAGAGACTACGAAGGCTTTGGCGCGGTGAGTGTTTGTCCGCGGACACGAAAGAAGGCGGTGAACTTTTCTCCTGGTCAGTTCAAAATTGGTGCGCTTTTGTCCGGTGAGATTTCTTCCGGCGAGTTTGTGCCTGGGATTCATTCCCCACGACTGCCGCGAAGGTAGCCTTCCACGACTAGTTTGTTGGTTATTGGTTATTGGGGTTTAACGCCCCAAAGCGACTCAGGCTATGAGAGACGCCGTAGTGAAGGGCTCCGTAAATTTCGGCTGTCTGGGGTTCTTTAACTTGCACTGGCATCGCACAGTACACGGGTCTCTAGCATTTCGCCTCCATCGAAATTCAACCGCCCCGGCCGAAACGATTATTTCGCCGTTAATGAACTGCTATCCAGTCCGTTTGTTCAAGTGTGCAATGCAGCGCTACAACAACAATGAACTAGCAAGCGGTGGCACGTTTCCATACGTTTGATCGCTTTGCTAAAAATGAATCTCACAGCACGTGACACGCAGATGTTGCACGACTGTTGGGGTATTGTCGATATTTTTCCATTTGCTCCTATATACATGTATGTGTGGCGCAGGTGTATCAGCACCCATACCCGACTATCGCTCATAATTTGACACTCGGCGTATTATCGGGACGAAAAATGTCCATGAGACGTGAACGGCAGCCGAAGGTGATAGCTGTGTTATCGCGTGTTTGCTCAAGACAAAGATATAGGGCAGGTGGAAGCCAGACCTAGATGCTATATTGGCATGTATGCGCCCAGATCGTCTTCCGCGCGTCGTACAGCCTTTCTTCCCTTATGCATAGCGCAAGGACACCGACAATAGGCGTGATTTTGGATACAGTTTCCATGTTCATTGTTTTACTACCCTTGGATATTCAAGGCTTCTCGCCGATGGTAATAACCTGTGCGTAAAATTTATGAAGTAGGGATTACATGTTCATGCCTTCCAGAATTTACTGCGTTTTTCAGGGTTAATAAGTTATACTTTCAGGGAAGTAACATCCGCAACGAAGCCGATTTGTGGACCAAATAATGTTTGGATCTGCATATCATGCTGCCCTAATAGGCACAACTTCAAAAGAAGCGCGCTCTGGTAGGGGTGACAAGAAAGTCGATGTAGCATGAGTATTATCTTAATTTTCAGCAAGTGACCTACACTTTTACCACCAATTTCTTCATTGCATAGAATCAGAGCATAATGGACTAACGTCGCGTGATTCCACCCGTGTGTGTGCAGTTTGCGAACACGTTTTGGCGACAGAAAATTAAACGCATATGCTGTTGTCAATTCTATCCGCCACGGCTCTTTTGAGAGCATCGAAGATTCCTCCGCCGTCGCTTTGGCTCAGTGGTTATGGCGCTCGGTTGTTGACCCGAAAGACGCGGGTTCGATCCCGGCCGCGGCGGCTAGAATTTCTTTGGAGGAGAAATTCTAGAGGCCCGTGTACTGTGCGATGTCAGTGCACGTTAAAGAACCCCAGGTGGTTGAAATTTACGGAGTCCTTCACTACGGCGTCTCTCATAGCCTTAGTCGCTTTGGGACGTTAAACCCCATAAACCAAACCAAACCAAACCGAAAGACGCGGGTTCAATCCTGGCCTTGGCGGCCGCATTTCGATGGAGGCGAGATGCTAGAGGCCCGTGTGCTGTGCGGTGTCAGTGCACGTTAAAGACCCTCAGGTGGTTGAAATTTACGGAGCCCTTCTCTACGGCGTCTCTCATAGCCTTAGTCGCTTTGGGACGTTAAACCCCATAAACCAAACCAAACCGAAAGACGCGGGTTCAATCCTGGCCTTGGCGGCCGCATTTCGATGGAGGCGAGATGCTAGAGGCCCGTGTGCTGTGCGGTGTCAGTGCACGTTAAAGACCCTCAGGTGGTTGAAATTTCCGGAGCCCTCCACTACGGCGTCTCTCATAGCCTTAGTCGCTTTGGGACGTTAAACCCCATAAACCAAACCAAACCGAAAGACGCGGGTTCAATCCTGGCCTTGGCGGCCGCATTTCGATGGAGGCGAGATGCTAGAGGCCCGTGTGCTGTGCGGTGTCAGTGCACGTTAAAGACCCTCAGGTGGTTGAAATTTCCGGAGCCCTCCACTACGGCGTCTCTCATAGCCTTAGTCGCTTTGGGACGTTAAACCCCATAAACCAAACCAAACCGAAAGACGCGGGTTCAATCCTGGCCTTGGCGGCCGCATTTCGATGGAGGCGAGATGCTAGAGGCCCGTGTGCTGTGCGGTGTCAGTGCACGTTAAAGACCCTCAGGTGGTTGAAATTTACGGAGCCCTTCTCTACGGCGGCTCTCATAGCCTGAGTCTCTTTGGGACGTTACACACTCATAAACCAAACCCAACTGAAGATTCCTGTTGTCTTCTATATTTGAGCGTAGAATCCGTTCCAAGCCTACTAGCTAGCCTACTAGCTTATGCAATTCTTATTGCATGCAAAAATTTATTGCATGCAAATTGCATGCAATTCTTGACCATCGTTCCACTGCAGATTGCATATTTTTAGATTTCGCCAAGGCTTTTGATAAAGTTTGTCACCGGCTTTTGCTACTAAAACTGCGCATGATAGGGCTCGATACTGACGTACTAAAATGGCTAGAGTGCTTTTTAACAGACCGTCAGCAGTTTGTAGCAACTAATGGAACTAACTCACATTTACACCCCGTTCTTTCTGGCGTTCCTCAAGGTACCGTGCTTGGGCCCTTACTCTTCTTAATATTCATTAATGACCTGCCTGATTCTGTTACATCATCAATTCACTTATTTGCAGATGACTGCGTCCTTTTCCGTGAAATAATAACCGACGATGACGTACGCGCAATTCAAACTGACATTAACAACATCTCTTCTTGGTGCAAAGCATGGCAAATGACGCTAAACGTTAACAAGTGCAAATTCCTGCGCGTATCAAGGTCATCTAGCAACTCACCTACGTATCAACTTAACAATGTAGCTCTCGAATCAGTAGCGTCATACAAGTACCTTGGCATTCATATCGCTTCTAACCTTAGCTGGAACAGTCATGTCGAATTCATTGTCAACAAAGCTAACCGCATGCTAGGCTACTTAAAACGGAACTTTCGCTCGGCCCCTTCTAGTACCAAGCTTCTCTTTTACAAAACGTTAGTTCGTTCGCAACTTGAATACGCATCTTCAGTTTGGGACCCGGGCACTACTGATCTCATTAACCAGCTAGAAATGATTCAAAATAATGCAGCTCGTTTCATCTTCTCTAATTATCACCGCACCGCTTGTGTATCCTCAATGAAATCTAATCTCAATCTGCTACCCCTCACATTTCGTCGAAAGCATGCACGGTTATGCCTCTTTCATAAGATATTTTACCATGATGACTTACACGATAAATTGCTCATTCCGCCTTCATATGTATCATCACGCATTGACCACGCTCACAAGGTTGGCATAAATTCATGCAACACTAAATGTTTCTCCGATTCTTTCATACCCCACACATCTAAAGACTGGAACCGCCTTCCCTCTTCCGTTGCAACAATTGAAAAATTTTGGTTATTTCAGTCTGCCGTGCGCAATATAGACCATGCGAGTTCTTCTTAACATTGTATAAAACCTACCTCTTTCCTGTGTGTTCATATATTATTTAATTTCACCACTGTGTACACTCAAACGATTTTCATTGTGTTATATTAAGTGTTATGGGACTTTGTTTAGATCATTTTTAACCAAAATTAACTGTCACTTACAGTATTACTTGTATGTTTTTGTTGCTGTGCATATCTTTTGTTTGTTTATTGATTAAAACCCACTCCCCTCTGTAATGTTTATACCCTGAGGGTAACAATAAATAAATAAATAAATAAATAAATAAATAAATAAATATATTGAACACCACTAAAAATGGGGTGAACTAACTGGCCTAAAAATGTTTGGCAATATGCCGACCGACTGCTGTTAAAACGGTGCCCATGAGTTTCGTCTCGAATCTGACAACGCGTTTTCCTTCTGGAAAAAAAAAGCGTGTGGGTCAGTTACCGATTATGCCCTGACGAGGTGAGCCATCAAGGACTTACCAACAAACTTTGTTGGTGTGTGTGGTCGTGCGGGTGTGTGAAGTTTCCGGTGTCGTACTGACAACCCCTCACCAGACAGCCCAGCCTAACTCTCCGACTTTGGGAATTTTCAAACCTTTTAAAAGGCAAGCGACAGGCGCCGCAAGGGGTAGGTGGGGTAGCCTCCCGCCTTATATTAGATCCATTTATATATAATGTAAATTACTTCAGTTTCCTTCTCCTTATCCGTCTCCTTTCCTCGACGGCAACCCTGTCCTGGTGGAATGGGTAGCGACTTTGATCGGAGATCCGTTCAGTGGCACCCGAACCCCGCCTCCAACCTCAGCGAGCAGCAGTTTATACAATGAACACGACAGACTAAAAGGACAACAAATGGTTTTTAATTAATAATCTCTACTACGCCTGCAGCCTTTGTGCGCAAAACACCTTAATATAAGACCGTGTCTCCTTGTTGCCGCTGCGGTGATTGAAGGCGTGGAATTAATTCGGCGCTGAAGAAGGCTGATATATTCTCTCGACAGCTTCTTTGCTTATTTCAGTAGCGAGAGGAAGGACCTTAAGCGAAATCCCGTTTTTTCCCAAGTTTCCGTTGGCCCAGGCAAGATGGCTGACCATGTCCTTCGGGCCGTCGCAGCATGACCACGCAGTTTTTGTTTCAGCTTTCCAACATTTGTTTCATCGCCCATAACCCTTCTAGCGGGAGCTCCGCCATCTTTGGTCAACTGTGGCACGTGGGAAAGCTCGCTTGTGTAATATAACATAAAGGCCGCTATTAACGTTAATAGACATTTCATTAACGTTGCTCAATGTCCCCTCTGAGGAAGGTATCCTGCGAAAAACGAGCTCCTTTTGGGGTTTCGATAGCCCCAGTAATGTTACAGCAGTTGGTGCTCATATTATTATATTAACTGGAATCGAGGACACGAAAACCTTGATGTCGTCTTGGTAAACGTAGATTTAGGACAAAGCCATCAACTCAGACTATAGAAGCACTTTTACAGCACCTTGGGGAAGCTGGTCTCTTGAGTGGCGAAAGTCGAATGAGAAGTTGGAGACAGAGCGGTTATTTCCCCCTCCTCTTCTTCCTCACCCGATTCTGCCGGACCACATCAAAGATTCCTGATCGCACTGTGCCGAATTTATTTACCGTTTTTTATAGGTGCGGTGACACAACTTTGCCGTCAGAGAGCGGCCTCTCGGCTCGGTGTCCAAGTACGCTCTCCCCAAATACTTTTGACTTAATTTGGGAGGATTAGACGTCATTTATGCTGCCTTTAACGGCAGCCCAACCTAACGCCGGAGGCAGGGGGTGATGGGAAACTCGTTGGTCGTCGCCTGTCGGGAGCTTGGCTGGGACAGACCTCCTCAGAGCACAGATGACAACCCCGTAGAGTCCAGAAACTTGACGAAGTCCCTGCAGTTGATGCAGTGTAGGGAACAGGTGCATCTCCGTGTCACAGGGTAGGCCTAGGTTACGCATGTGGGCCACGAGTTGCCGTCGCTGAGAGTCGCAGCAGGGCAGGTAATCAGTAGGTTTCCAGGGTGTCATCTTGTCGGCAGCAGGAGCATGCTGGAGAGAGGGCTTGTTAGTGGTAGTATTTCCTGGAAGGAGTCCAGGAGCATCCGACCCACATTCGCAGCATCCCTCCTTGTTCGGTTCTTGTCGGGCAGGAGCTTGAAGAGGGGCCGTGAAGCGACTATTCATTCTGGTTCAAGAGCAGTGATGGTTGCCTTGATATGTGGCCGTGCGAAATCCTGCAGGGTCTCCGCTGTGGAGAGGGAAGCAGCTGTTTCGTCAGCTGCCTCAGGGTATCGGCCTCCTGGTTACTGAGGGCGCCAACGCGGGAAGGTAGCCAGTGGAATGAGATCTGACGGCCGGCCTCTTCCAGGTTATGGAAGCGGGCGTGGAGAAATGCCACGGAGGTTTGAGGGACAAGGGGTGTTAAAGCCTACGGAGATCGGCCCTCGAGTCGCATACGATAGCGAAAGGAGGGAGCTCCGTGAAGATGTCCGCCGCCAAGTGAAGTCTTGTGATCTCAGCTGAGTTGAGCTCGAGGAAAGATCAGACGACAGGATCTTGAGATGAACAGCTGAGGAACGATGTAGATTACAGCGGCTTCCCCTGTGGACGGAATGACGTATATATCTGTGAATAACTGACGACGTCTGGCAAGGCCTTCCAAGAGGGTACATGTGGCCTGTTGGATTGCCGGGCTGGGTGAATGAAGGCTTTTTGCTCTTGAAGCGATATCGGCCCCTTCAGTGGTGGCCGGGCTCTCCCCTCGTCTCCACTGCCGGCCGAGCCGCTTGAGAGTCTTCCCTTCCCCTTTCTCCCTACGGTCCTCCTCCCCAGCGGGCTCTTGGTATAGTATAGGCACAGGGTCCTGGATAGTTCCTGGTGCCCGTTGGCTGTTATGTAGGGGTCCGCCGCTCCCAAGTAGAGACCGCGGCCAGATCGGATGACACTCCTTCCCAGGGTGGTGCGTTTAACAGGAGCCAGCGCGTCGCCTCGGCTCTTCGCCGTCTCCCAGGCGCCAGTCGGCCTGCCCCCACTCCACTGCGAGCCGTCCTTGGGTGTCTTTCGTCCGCCGTCGCTGAGTCGCACGCAATACGCGCACACAAACAAGCGCACAAAACGCTCGTTCTGTCCACGTTCGGGGGCGACACAACCGCACGCATGAAATTTCGGGTCAAGGCTCTGAACTTTCGGGCAAACACGCAAGCGCAGAAAAGGCGAGCCCAACGGCGGAAAACTTCAGCAAATCGCGAGAGCGCTATAAAAATTCAAAAAGAACAAGCTGCTTGAATGGCTGATTTTCTGCAGTCGTTTACTTAGGAACTGTGCATCAAGTGTAAGAAGGAGCATATCGCTTACACGACGTATACAGGACGTTTCACGTAACTTGAACCGAGGATTAAAAAAAAGTGGCGTACCGGAGCTTGGTGAAACCAACTGCATGTTGTTACCCGTCGTGTGGCGCTCCTCAGTATTTTTTTTAATTCCGCTGAATTAGTTAATTACTTACGATTAAATATGCAAATTTTCTAATATTCACTTTGTGGTCACGTGCGTTTCGTTAAGTTGTAGTGGGGGTTAAGAGAGAAGCGGTCCAGTCTTTTGTTGCAAGGTACCTCCTACGTGGTCCTGCGTGGTCGGGATCTAAAGAAAGCCTCCGAAATATGAACTGTTGCTTGTTGCTTACATAATCTCTCTATAATTACTCTGCTTTGAACGACTGAGCAGAAGTCTTAGGTTGGCATCCTTTTTCTTTTCGCCCCTTCCAAACGCGTAGAGTGACAACCACTGGCACGATGAATGATGTGCCCCCGCAATACTGAAAAAGAGGGCACTTATTGCGTCTCCAGAACCCTATTTTATCAACAGAGGCACGGCCTGGAATTCCAGAAAAACTTTCTGCTTCTCAGGGCAACCATGACATACTGGTTTTTGGTGAAATGCTTCCACCACGCTTGCTGCATGTAAGTGCGCCCGCATCACCGGCAATCTATCTTGGCATGAAATGGGACAACCATGCTGCCCACTGCACACGCAAGGGCGCCATGGATCACTTCCACGATTCTAGACATGCAACCAGTCCAAGACTGTCGTTCACGAAAACCAGTGTTGCTGGCGCCTTCCTCAGTTCGACAAAACAAAGGCTTTCAACTCCTTCTGTGCTGATATCATAACCATACCACGCTTGGCCGGGCAATCTGAGTTGCTTATTTTAGGACGTTTGCTCATCGCCCATTCGAGGTACTACCCAAAAGTTCGGGAAATTTAAACAATGCGCGAGAATTTGGTGTACTACGCCTTTCCGCTCGTAGATATGATAAGCAGTCTGCCCTATGTATCAGTGTGCTGACAGCCGTGCAGTTGAGAGGACGCATTGTTATGCTGTGTTCGATTGTGCAAGGGTATACTTAAGTGATTCGAAATGGTAGACAATAAAGGGCAAAGAATTTGCAACGAATTCGGTTTCAAATTTAACAAACCTGCTGCAGAAAGCTTTCGGAGCTAATTTTATGATCCAAAACAACACGTTTTTGTTGTACAAACGCTTCAAAGATAGCCGAACGTCTGCTGGAGGCGATGGGCATTCTGTACGACCGCCAACGAGCATAACACCGAGAACATTCGCAGAAGTTCGTGATGATGTGTCCTTGCAGATTGCAGGCGAAATATACCCACGATGTCTATGATATTGCAGGAGAGCCATACCGGGCAGTTTCGGGACAGTATTCTGAACAAACGTACATAAAAGTGTAAGAAAACTGGCTGCTCCACCATGAAAAAAAAAACATCGCAGTGTCTCCGCACCTGCACTATTCGTCTGACCTTGTCCCTTTTGTCTTTTTTTCCTGTTCCTGAAAATGAAATCGAGGATGAAAGGGCGCCAGCTTAGCATAATTGCAGAGATCCAGTAGGAGTCGCAGGAGCTCCTCAATGCACTTGCACTTGGCAATTTCCACGGATACGTGGAATCATGGGAAAGATGCTGGGCTCGGCTTATATGTATATGCTCAAGATGACTACTTCGAAGAAAACAGTACAAACTAGGAGATAAGGTGACCATCTATATTTCTTTTTACGATCGAATTCAGGGAACTTTTGGGTAGCACATCGTATATCGCCATTGATGACTGCATTTCTTTGCTTCTGTTTCAACTGCACGTCCGTGACAGCCGCAACGAAAACGTTGCATGCCTGACCCTGGGTCACTGTGTGTGGGGCGTTTGGTAGGCTGGTTTGATTGTCGCTCACGTTTACAGAATGTTCAGTACTTGCATCCGGAGACAAATGAAATGCCTCAGGCTCAAGAGAACTGTGTGCGGAAGACGACGCCTGATGCTGTGTCTCTGAATGGTCCAACTTCTCAGCGTCGGCTATATTTCCGGACTGATCATTCAAGCCTCTATTTTCCGCCCGCTTCGTTCTTTCGTCGGTAGTGTTCGTCTTGTCGGACTTATGGATGCTTCCTTTCTTTTTTTCCTTGCAGATGAAAGACAGAGAGGACGTCAGGTAAGAGCACACGGAACAACTGCAGGAAGTATAGTACAGGTCTCTTCGACTTGTCCAGAATTACTACACCTCCTAGTTGAGCGTAATATTTTCTGCGCTGGATCATGCCAATTGTGAAGTGCTTCTCGCTGACGTAGCCGGTAGGTTTCAGCTACCGATCCTTTCTTGGGACCGCCCTAGCCCATGCCTGCAACAGCTGCTGGCCTTGAAGGAACTGCAGTTGGGAACGAAGCACTTACATAGTAAGACCGGGTCTGTTTCCAGAAACATGCTCCAACCAGCCCGACTGAGCCCTCTTCTTGAATTCAAATGCCTAATTTTGACGTTCGATAACTCGAACCGCATTACCAATTGAGGAAAATTAAAAACAATTCACATCTTCGATGTTGATTGCCATCAATTTCGCAATATAACCTTGCCCCCTAAAATCAAAAATTAAAAAGTTTAATAGTTCATTTTAGTTAATTAATCATCGGAATATTGATCCATGTGAAGTAGGTGATGTCCGCCTTGCTGTACATGCCAGCTAAGGAGACTGCACCTACGTATATCTCACAGTTCTTAAAATAAAAATCTCTAAAGGTTAAAAAAGCACCCTGTATAACTTATAAAAACCACACATTTGGTGTTTGCTATAGTCGCCCTATTCTGATTTCTATGATACTATTAACATCACTAGTAGCTAAAGTGGCTGTTTGGGCTTGTTGGTCAGTGATCATGGTTAAAGAATGCAGCGCGAAAAGACACGGACAAACGAAGAAGTGGACAGGACTGGCGCCAGTCCTGTCCACTTCTTCGTTTGTCCGTGTCTTTTCGCGCTGCATTCTTTAACCATGATCACTAGTAGACCCATCCAAAGTCTTCTTTAACGCTATTAAAAGAGTTAGCTGCATTTCCATAATTTGAACATCTAATTGCTGGTCGAACGGGCGGAGGCAGTGGACCTGGATCGAGGGCACCATCGGTGAGGGCGACACCCACTATGCTCTATAAATAAAGATCATCCGTTCATTAAACCACATCACCTCATCCGTTCATTAAACAATATCACCCCAGAGTAAGCCATTTAACACGGAGTGTCAGACTATCCTCGGTTCTTATTCTTTGTTCAGGGTCACTTAAGTGATTAATGGTCCAACACGGTTGCTGGTTCTTTTAAACACTACAATTGATTGGTTCTTGCCACTACTTTGCTCCTTATATATCCTGTCACATCCTGCTTGGACTTTTAGCCACCACTGCTACCTAGGCTTCCAGTTTTACATTGAGTTTAATTTCATTTCAATTTCTGCTTATTCAGTAGAGGAAATAAACGCGTTACAATTATAATATACAAATTCTTGCGTAATTATTAACAACAAACTTTCACTCTTCTTCGATCATTACATTTCGAGCTTCGACGCACGTTCACTGCCGGGTAACTCAGATATATTCACTAATAAGAAAAACAGCTTTTATGTTCACATATATACACAGAAAAACGGTGCCAGCTGTTATAGCCACCACTCTCCACATTGTACTGGTGCTCGATGTGGAAACAACGGGTGCCTTGGTATTCATTGCAGGGATTGCAGTTGCCTGTCATTTTTTTAAACTGCTGTACCATTACGAAAAGTAGCAATCGCCTTATCAGAAATATAAATTAAGCTTTTCAAATTATTTCTGCTGAGACTATGTGCACTGTTCCCTCGATCATTACCACAGAAAGGAAAGTGTTATTTCTTTCCGCAAACCTGGACGGTTGTTGGACTGGTCGATTCCCGTAATTTCATTTGTTTCCTTTGTCTTGTTCTTTCTGTTGATGATGATGATGCCGATTTTCTATGGCGCAGGGGCATCTGTGGCCAAAGAGCACCGTGATAGTGTGTTCCGTCTAGTAAAAGGGGGGTCAAAGACTCACTGCTAAGCAGTTCACCCTAAAGAAGCCGAGCATCAGGCCAGGCGACCCATTTTGTCACTGGTGGGTACCCGGCGGTTTCCTTTGTCTTCCTTCTTTAGAATGGCCGCTGGATTTTGTTTATGGTTTTTTTTTCGCGCTTCTTTTCACTTCTTCTTTTCCCCTTCTTCGTTCGTTCCTTTTCCTCTTCTTCCGCACCCTTTCCATCTTGCTTTACCACCTCTTCCCCGCTGAGTGATTCTACAACAGCGCTCATCTCTCCCTACTTTTTATTACAGCCATCCTTCGTTCACCCCCTACTCCGCCGCTTCACTGCTCCTAAGCTCTAGTTGTTCCTTAAATTTGGCCGCGTTCCCCTGCCTCTCAGCTTTCTCTTCAACTACTTTCCAAGCCTCAGAGGGTTTTTTGCTCTATGTGCCTTTGGTTAGTAATGCTTCCTGTTGGTATCCCGCTCAGGCGGTGTCGTCGCGACCAGCTTTGCGTGAAGTGTTACCACATGTCTGAGGAGTTCGCTCCGCGTTTGGTTGTTCTGTATATTTTGTGTTACCCCAGGCATTTTTTTTACCAGCTATCATAAAACCAGCAACCCCCCCCCCCCCCTCTCTCTCTTAGCACGGCCAACGCTCATGCAGGTTGGGTACCTCTTTTAATGGTAGTTGTGCTTCTCGTTGTTCTGTTTGCGCGTTTGGTCGAATGGCGATCGGGCGCCTAGTGTAACGAATTGTGAGAGAACCGGCGCCGATTCTTTAAGTGGACGATCATCGATCAAATGAGAAGGAAATTATTTTCTTTCAACACTGCTTATTTCAACATTCAAGCAAGTAGCAGTGCATTCTGCAGTGCCATAAAAGAAGCGTTGATTCGAGCTTAAGAAAGGTCAACGGCAGTTTATTTCAGAGCGCTTGGCGCGAGTGAAAGCTGTTTTCGCTTGGAAGAAAACGAACGAGCTTTCTTTTGTGAATAAAATAATTTCCACAAATATAAGCAAAAGAAGGTCACAAATTAAATGTGTGGGAGTATACTATGTTGTATATTTTACTAATGCTTAAAAAAGAATATAGCGCGTGCAGTGAGTTCGAAATTACCAGTGGGTAATGTAGTTCTGTCTAATGCAGTACGGCAGCCAAAAGTACAGAGCGGGTCAAAGCGTGCTAAGGCCGGCAGGTGGGCTCAGCGATTGAGTGTGGGACTGTGTGCATTGTACTAGTGTCGGCAACAAAATTATAGCAGCACTGGATTCTGAACGACTCGCTTGGTCTTGTTATCAGTTGATGGGCCATGCAACCCAGGTCCTATTTTCAAACATTTCAGGCGATTGGCTGCTTGTGCCGAAATAAACTTATCCACATTGGTGGCAAAGCGTCCTAAACGTTCGCTAACGATGTTATGAAAGCGAGGAGAATTTAGGTAAAGCTAGGGGGCCTACATTTTGATGGATTACACACGCTACCACTAAGAACAAGGGACAAAACAACGAACACAAGGAAAGCGCGCAACTGACAACTGTTTTATTCTGAAAACATGAGGGAGTATTAAATAAATTTCATGCGCATGCCCAGATTAATGCGCTGAAACACTCTTATAACGTCAATCTGTGCCATGTTTGTTGTATCATCGCTTCTTTATTAGTTTGTCTTCCTCCGCCGTCAGCATTTTTCACAGGGAAAAAAAAACTTCATTGACCTCCTTTTTTTATTTTGTTGGTGAAAAAGTAGAAATGCATTGTGAAAACAACTCCTGCAGCCTCCCATCCTCCTCCACAGCAAATGCCCAGAAAGCATCCCCTGGACGAAAGGAACTGTTTGGTTTTGTGGGGTTTAACGTCCCAAAGCAACTCAGGCTATGAGGGACGCCGTAGTGAAGAGCTCCGGAAATTTAGACCACCTGAGGTTCTTTAACGTGCACTGGCATCGCAAAGCACACGGGCTTCTAGAATTTCGCCTCCATCGAAATTTTCACCGCCGCGGCCGGGATCGAACTCGCGCCTTTCGGGTCAGCAGCCGAGCACCATAACCATTGAGCCACCGCGGCGGCAATGAAAGGAATTGGAAGAATATTATTGGGAACGTTTCCTTGGGGGGAAGGAGATTTGAAGCAGATTTTTCTGAACATGTATCTTGCGAACCACAACGTAACTCCTCAAATTAACTTTTCTTTGTTTAATCAGTGGAAATAGCCAAAACCGATTTGTACACAATTTTCACCTACCATCCCAATTTCGAAACAAATAAATCCGGAAAACTAGGGGTCCACCATTATGTCTGAGTGTCCCGTAACTTCCGATCCTCTTCGTGTTCTGCTGCGACTGGAGCCTGTCCAAATCTGGAAGGTAAAAAGCAAAGCAGTGCCGGCTAGTCGAGGCAGACGTAACTAATTACGTTAAAGATAGGCTGCAACGCACGTTCAAAGCTCGCGCACACAGTCGGCAGTCGGCTGCAGGCATCCCGCTGCGGGCTCGTCATGAAAAGGTGGCGCGCCGTTGCGAACTCTGCAGCCTAGCCGATGTGCACGCAACTCCATGCGCACACCTCCCCCTCTAGACACCATACTGATCACATCTCCCCCCCTCATCTGTGACGTCCAAGGTTTTTCTAGCCGCAGTACTGAAGCGCCCTCCCCCTTCTTTCCCCTGCTTAGGCGCCCTTCCAAAGCAATCGTGAGTTCCCTGCAAGCAGCAGGGGCTTGACGAGGGCAGGCGGGCGCGTGAAGGAGAGGCGTACGAGGCTGGCGTCGCCAGTGCGGCGCCCTTTTATGGCCAACAAAGCGCATTTGACCACGGCGCCACGAAGCCACGGGCCACCTTGAAGACTCATTAGCTTAACGAGTGCATAGATTCAGGCAGTCTTGATGCCATAGTAGCATAAGAGGGTTCTCGCATATATTTCGCCCGGTAATACTCGCGGTAATACGGGACGTACTGCATCCGCTGCTATGGACGAGGGTAGCGCTTGTGAACGCTCTCATGGTTAGTCTACACTGCACATGAAGACCCCCGAAAGCAGAAGATTGAACAGCCGCCACCGTAGCTCAGCTGGTAGAGCACTGGACGCAACATTTGGGAGGTCGTGGGATCAGATCCCACCGCCTCTGTGTGATGGTCTGTTTTCTTCCATTTTCTAATCTTTCAATGACAAAAGTAGTTCCTCTTAATTTCTCCACTTATCAACACCAAAAATTAAGAAAAATGAATAAAAGAAATCGAAACACTGCCTTACGCTCCTTGGTTTCGGTGACTGTTGGCTTCCTTCAGGTGTGTCTCGTAGCGAGCCTCTCATTTCCCTTCCCTTGTTTGATAAGAAAAGTAATTCATTACACTACAAATTACGGAAAAGTAATTAGATTGCTTCAATTTCATTGCAGCAATTTTACTGCAATTTCATTGCAGTAGTTCAGTTACTGGCGTGTCTGGTTTAGAGGTGCAAGCTAGAGAAAAGAATTGTGAAAAATGAATGAGTTATTAGCATACGTCCGAACTGCTGAGAACTCCATAAATGTGTTGGCACTAGAAATATACTGGGAAGGTTGGAGATAATGAAATGAAAATAGACATTGCATATTCGCCCTCCTTCCCCCTCCGCCCGCCTCCCCTGTGTCTTCTGAAAAAAAAAAAAGAAAAAGTCCTCTGTATATTTCTATGCATGTCGCCAATATTGTTATCAAATTACTGAAGGAGGCCTTCCTTTTCCGCAGCCCTGAATGGCCCCCTAACACAGATTGGTAGCACTAACAGCCTTTCCCATGGTGACGGCTGGTGGCCGATTACCGTCGCAAGAAGCCACCGCAAGCACTGATTAATCCTGACGCCGTGTGCAAAATCAGGGAACCATCCTGGACAATCTCTGCGGCAGCGCGGCTGTGTGTGCACCCTCGACAAAGCAACGGTGAGCCTCTGTGCATACATCGAGCAGGCAAGCCTGACTTCCCGCTTGCTCACGGCCAGGTAGTGCGCGCGTGACGTGGCCGCTTCGTGTGAGCTGCTTCGGACGATATGCGGCCGGGCGCCTCACCCCCACCACGTGTGCAGTGCGCAACGCGCGGTTATAATTCGAACAGTGCCTGGACACTCACATGTGAGCGGCGTAAACTTGTTCAGCTTTTTTATATTGTTGTAAATATTGTAAATAGTGCGTGAAGCTCTTCCCTGTCCGTACTCGCTGTCACCTCCCTCTGTACTTCTCCCTGCTATCTTCTCCCTGTCCCTTTATTTCCGTCAACCGCAACTCGTGTGCTTAAGTTATTAGATAGCGATTACCACGGCTGGCAGCATCTTTTTCTTCCTTTTGTATTTTTCTAATAATAAACCACTGCTAATGCTAAATCAGCGGTAATGCGCACCTCATCTTTCGTGACATCTTCTCAGCTGCAGCCGCAGCTAACTACTGCGGCCCTTGTTCGGAGGCGGACTCCTCTCGTCATCAGTGCCAGCAGCGCTGCACGCAGGAAAGATGCGCAGGAAATGGCGTCGCACCGCAGATGGGGTGTCGCAAACAGCGAAGGTCGCAACCCTCTGGGACCCCTTTCGGCTTTGGCCTTGCCGCCTTTGCGCGCCGCAGAAGCAGTCGATTCGGTGGCACTCCAAAACAGTGCCTTCATCCTCCTTCTCCTCTAGCATGACACTTTCATCCCTGCCCGTCCGCGTTAAGGCCGGAATACACGGAGCGTTTTTACCGCGGCGAGTCGTCGATTTTCGCCCGACGGCGCAGTTTTGACGCCCGGCGTCGAGAAAAACGCCCGCCGCCGCCGATCAGGGCTGGCTAGATTTTGACGCGCGGCGTCCGGTGAGACCGGAAGCGGCGGCTGAAGCGAGCCAATAGCAGCGCAGTGAGCCCGCTCTTCCGGTCCTCTCCCTGCCGCCGCCAACATGGCCGCCATGGCCGGCGAGCGACGCGGTGTTTTTGGCACGGAAATGTTATTTTCGTGAAAATAAACGCTTCATCAGACTTGAAATGTCGCTTTTTTTGGAGAACACGGCCGATTCTTGGATCGGAATACCTGCGCTCCCTCCCTGAAGCGAATGTGTCGAAGAAAACAGCAGCCGCTGGCGTGCGCGGCTGAGCGGGCGTCCAAAGGTACGCGACGGCATGCATTCGAGCACGCAAATCTTTATAGATACTTAAGCGCGCGTGCTAAAATTTGTGCAGTGGTGTCGAAGTGATGAAACTTTCCTGATTTTAACAGAATGTTCAGCGTCGCTGTTCTCACAGACCTCCTTGCACAGTGGTGTTTGCCACTTGTTGGTCACATTTACTTTCGCGTCGAGGGATACGCGGTGGCGCGCCGCCGCTTCAACGCTCCATGTATCTCCAGCCGAGCGTCGGCCGCCGCGACGTTTTCTGCCGCGCGAATGTCGTCGAAAAAAACGTCGCATGTATCCCGGCCTTTACGGTCGACGCGCAGAGCCTACACGAGCCGGCGCTCAGGGGCAGTGACCAGCACGACGAAGGGGCTCACACTCCGATTCCTTGGGCCAGCTGCGGGAGTTTTTTCATCTTGGCAGATGGGAGGGCGTGCATGATCCCTGATGGCATGAGCCGGTCGTCCCTGAACAGTGAAAAGCGGATAGATTCCTGCTCATGGAGCGCCACAAGGGCTGTTGGAAAACGCGGCAGCGGTTGGAACAGACGCGCTTCTTTCTGCTACTTTGCCTGGGCGTGGAGTGCCCTGTACCCGGAAGCGCTTGGCTGTTCATGCGCGTATGGTTTAGTGGTACCGTCTTAGCAATTTTTTTGTTTGACAAAGCAATGTCTTCGTGTTCTCGTGATGTGAGAAACAAGGACGGGCAACACTGCTTCTGCATTGCATCAAGTTCAGAGATGCGCAGACTTTCGAAAACTGTAATCATAGTTAGCTTCGAGCGCTAGCTGCCATGTCGAAGTCGCTGCAAAAGACAAAATCGCCTCACCCGACGACCTCGCACTACGAGCAAGGCAGGCACCAGCCCTGGTAGAGAGCAGCATAGCCTTTCGGGCGTACACCCTTATTGAATGCCTAGAAAAAGGCGTGATAAATCCCGAAGGCTTTCTACACATCATCTCATGGGCAGACTTTCACAAAATAATGTCCTGCGCTTTAATCGCGAAATCGGAACGAAATCCGCCGTGAGTCATATTCTGAAATAAGAACAAGAGACATTGTGCACCAGATGAAGGCGCGAAGGTGCACCCATTTTACCTATGAAATGGGAGCAGATGCAGATAAGCTTTGTTCGTATGAACACGGCCAAGGAACAAGAGCTCCGTGGCGTACGACATTTTTGACACAAGAGGAGTATCATAAACGCACTGCGAAACAAAAAAAGGCATTTTCGAATACGTCCGTGCCTTAACATAACGACTAAAAACCGCAACAGACACAGGACAGAGGCAGGCGACAACGCAAGGCGGTTGACACCAATTGGCCTACAACTTTACTGTCCTAAGTTCCATGCCTCAGATATATGCAGAAAAAATTCTATTGTTAGGAGAAAAAAAAAATGCATCTGGAAAAGTGACCACGAAAATCGAGATAAAAGATGAGAGAAGCCATAAAAAAAAAGCTTTCGAAAACAAAAGCCAAGGAGTTGTTTCGGAACGCACGAAAATATCTGAATGGCGGTAGATTCACTGCCCGAAAAGCCCTATGCCGAAACGCCTACATATTCGATATATCCAACACCTCAGACGACGATATCCTTTTGCAATCATTTCCATAATGGGCTCGTCCACATGGCTAATCAAGGTTAAAAATAGCAGCAAGCGTACCAAGAATTTGACCCTTTTCACTAAGCCATAAAACAAGACGCATGTTCCTACTAAGGCCGCGGTGTGCACTGTGTGGAAGGAGCTTCAGTTTGGCGCACTGTGCGCTGATTTACTCTGCAAATGCCTCGAAGTGGCAAACAACGTTTTATTCAATAAAAACGTCGCAAGTGAACATCACAGCAGGGCGTAAAAAACATCACAGGATATAAAAATACGCACCAAACACAATTTACAGCAACTCTATTGGCAGAACCCAGAAGGAAAAATATAAATATATGAACTAAAATTTGTCAAGTACATAAGAAGTATATACATAGCGACATTCAAAGTCATTAGTAAGAGATCGGTGCTTCAAATAGCATGCATATTTTCATAGGAACCGCCGCGCCGAAGTTTCCTTTACCGTTACGCAGCATCATTTACGGTTAGGCGTGTACAATATTACTGGCGACTGCAAGTAACGGCACAGCACGCCGCTAATTAGGCACTAAAGATGGAGGACTTGTCCTGTATTAAACATATTGACACTCGCGATCCGAAAATTGCGAAGAACTTTGACGCAATGGGACATCCACAGTTGTGACAGCAAAACGTTGTTCGTCAGATCTTACAAAGACCCCTGTGTATATCAAGAGCGTTCTTAGTGCTAGGGTTTGAGAGGGCTCAGGTCAGCAAGTAAGAAAGACTGTTCTTCAAAGGAATCGCTAAGCGGGGCTATGGGTCCAGAGACCTCGTCAAAGTCGGGAAGTGAGGTGGGAATATCTCCGTCCTCCATGCTTGGCATAGAATAATGATCAAACACGTCTCCACAAAATGCCTCCTCGTCTGTCAACATGCCACTGCCAGCGCAAACCTCTTGAAGGTTCAGCCGATTGTACACTTGTTCTGTCTCATAAAAGGAAAGCCTGTGGCAGTCATATTCCAGTGGCAGGTACGGCGCTTCTGATCCCAGCGGTGTCATAAGTAAATCGAAGGCGGCCTCCTGGGCCAAACATTCCTCCTGCTGTTGCTGCTTAACGGACGGCTCCGTCGCAACTGCCGGCTCGGAAACCACGGATAACACATTCTTAGGCGAGGCTGGCTCAGAGAATGCGTCTGAGTCCGAGACGACGTTGGGCAAGGTCTCCTCAAAGTCCGCGTCGGATACGGCGTCTGACGAGCAGCCTGGCGAGGTGGGAACTCGCTGCTCCCCTTTCTTCAGGAGGTAACCTGGGTAGAAGAGCCAAACATAACGACCACTATCAGCAGCTATTCGTCAAAGACACACAGTGCGAGCCATTCAGTTAGTCAGGAAATGAAAGCGACCGGCTTAGCCACAGTAGTCTGTGCCCGCGGTACTACCTTGTAGTGAAGAGGGGGCGACTGGGAAGGAGGAACGTATGCAGTGCCGCGCTACTACTGCATCAACTTTGTGTCGAGTGCTCGAGCAGTGCTCACCAGACGACACAAACTGAAATTCTACAGCAGCCGCTGGCTTTTGGGTGAAGCGCTCTTGCGACCAGTTTTATAGTTCTTTGTACCTGTACGTGCGCGCAAGCGCCTCTAGAACATAGCAGTTGCTGTGAGGTGCCCCTTTGTTTTCAGGGTAGTGCTGTGACGCAGAATGTCACACCGTCATCTGCGAACCTCATGCTAATGCCCACTCCGGTAAAGGAAGCCACAGCCATTCAAAGCAAACAGCATAATCGCAGTCACTTCGACCTCGAAAATATGTTCAGTGGGGAAGCGAACGTTAGGACACAAGAGCTCACAACTGACCTAGGTCATCCTCGGGGAACTTCCTGCACTGGAAGTTCTTCTCCAAAGGTCGATTCTTCCACCTATTCACAGTGCTCAGCTTCATCTTGTTCATAGCTGCACGGAAACGTTGTTTCGCCTCCATGGGTCCACACTTCTTAATGCGGCGAGTCTTGTAATGATGCCATTCCTGCAAACAGAATTGCAACAAGTAAAATGTGAGCAACTTCGCACGATCATTGTTCTTCGTATGCTCCGTTTCCGTGCAAACCAAGGCACAAAGAAATTGACGTAGGACAAAGATAAAAAATTCTACAAAAGGGCTCACAGTAGGAAACCCGACGGACTTTGTACTATTTACCAAATATACGGCGCTGATTCCTTGACTCGGCCCTCATGGCGCAGTAGTTTTCATCGATTGTTTCGATATTGTGGGCATGCATCCCTCGAGGGCTATCTTTCCCGATATCCCTAAATCGAGCCCTATTACTCTGTTGAGCAGTGAAGACGATAGCTCTGCAAATTTCGGGCTGGTAGGGGCTTGTTTTGATATCGTGGAGCATAGCTGGAGCTTCACCTAAATGCAGGCTCGCTGAAACATCGGGGAGGTAACAAGCCCGGCCCGGAGTACGTCGACACCAGCTTGAGTATGAACGGAGTGTGTACTGACTCTGGCTATTATGCTCTTATCATTAAATCAAACGGATTTGATACTAGGTTTGTTGTGTGGGTTCCACACTTTATTATGTCGGCTCTGCGTCGCTCTGCCATCTGCAACGGTATACAGGCCTTGTCAAGCCCTTCTTAGGCTTCTCGCTTGCTCCTCCGTATATTGATCGTAGATTGATCAATATATCGTGCGTATATTGACCACACCACCCAAGCGCAACGTTAATTTCAATTCAATTGACCACTGTTCGATATCCAGTATGACTTCTCGGTATTGGCACTTTGCGCAACGCGCGTGAATCACGGGTGCCGTACCATAAACACAGCACAGTCCTCTTCCGGCGTAGATGATGAACCGTTGCCGTGCTTCCAGAATATCCGGAAGACGCCCGCCGATCGGTCGAGCCATTGGAGGCGCTCGCCGAACGTTCCACGCTCGAGGTGGTCGAAGAGGAAGCGACACAGCTTGCCGGTGAAGCGTCTCGGCATCTGCACGACACCAAAGAAAAACAAAACGTTAATGACCGAAATGGGGCACGACGCTATTTTACCAAAGCTGGGAAGGCACTAAATGCAGCAGTCGAATATTCTCTGGTACCTTAAATACAAGGTCCATATGTAACGCAAGTTAACGATTTGGAAGAACCGGGCGCGAACGCTTGCGGAATTTAGAAACTTAAGCCAGCATTAAGGCCGACCTCCAACGGATGAATTGCAATGCGAAATTCTAGCATCGAAAAATCCTGCGCGAATTCATCGCACAATCCTGCAGTGGCTGCAGCATACGAGCAAATAGCAGACAAGGTGACAAAATATCGTACAGAATAAAAGCGCGGCGGGCACCGGCATCGTACACTATATGCTTGAGTAGCAGTCGGACCAAAGCACTGCCCTGACTGGCCCCTACGTTTGCTTTTTTCTTTATTGCCTTCAAAGGCGTGGGAATACAGTGGAATACAAGTCAGCTGGTTATTTACAAAACTGAATCACTCTTAGCTCGCAGCGAATGTTCCAACTTTTTCATTTGTGTTAGATTTTGAAACAGCAATACAATTTCATCATCACAGTCTTTGTCCTTCATTACACCACGAATTTTTAAAACACTCTCCATATAAAATATTCACATACGGATCTGGCCCTGGGATCGCAATGGCGGAAAGCCATTGCACTAGTCCACATTTAATGCAAAACAGGCAAGAATATGGCATCCTATAGGGTCGCACCATCTTCCACAGGCATAAACCTAATACCGTGCTGTGTGTGTGGCAGTACGCTGCAAGGCACGTCAAAAGAATACCGCATTATTGCTGTGGATAAAGACATGTTCTCTTCCTTCTTAAAGAAAGCAGTGTGTTCCCCAAGGTACAGTCTTTGTCAAAAGTTTAGAGCCCAGGGGGTTTGCTTCTAAGCTTCGCAGTGGCACTCCTGTAACATTCGTGGTAGTTCTACTCATTGGAGGAGGCAGGACCAGAACACTTCTTATCTCCAGCAAATTTGGAGCGCTGGAGATGCATTACGAACCAGACAGTGTGCTTCAGAAGCAAACCCCCTGGGCTCCAAACTTTTGACAAAGGCTGTACATTAATACCCTTTTCTTTCAACCAGCTTTTTACTGGCAGGGCCCCTGTATGGAGCTGAAAGAAAAACGTTTTTGTTGCAGGCGTAACCTACATACTAATCACCCTCTTTAACACGCTTTGTCCCGCTATGGCTTGAAAACCCGAACGATACAAGGGGACGAAGAAAACTGCGTTCGCTAAATGCTTCATAAGTTGTCTTCTTTTCACTGCTGACAAATATTCACGGGAAAAACGACTGACAAGGAAGGGCTAAGACGCAACCACCTCGCGGATGTAACGCGATACATTGTAACGACCACCTGCAGTAGACGAAACAACAAAGTCTGGTAGCCATGGGCGTCCGGAGGGGGGGGGGGGGGGGGGGCAAGGGGGGGCGGCTGCACCCCCCTGGAAAATCACTCACTCGAACCGTGAGTGATGGCCGCACGCCAGGGGCGGTGGTGCGCTCAGCCAAAAGGGTAAAAGCAGCCCCGCTTCGACGCTTGGTCACATCTGCGAAATGCCGCGTCCGGGCGCGCGTCGTTCCTCCGTTTTCAAACCACGCCACCGCCAGCTCTGCTGAAGGACGACCTGTTGCAGACATGCAGCGGCACCGGCGAGCATGTGTTTCGAGCCGTCTTGAGATGGGTGTCTGTTTCTTTGATCTCTAGAGAGATAGCGACACGGAGGCAGACAGTGCACAGGATACAGGTCGCTCGCTATAATCATGATACGTTCGTACGCCGGCCACCGATGAATTCTTGAGGGGGGAAGGACAAATCAGCCGTGTCCACCCCCGCTTTGTCGGGCTGCTCAGGGGCAAGCGGGCGACGAGTTGGCGCCGCCGCCGCTCGCTGTCTCCTCCGATCCACGGGAGAGCTCGGTGCGGTAGAAGCGCCGCTTTCAGAACCTTCGGCAAAGGGGATTAGCTGCTTTTGTTCACGGCGACGCAGTCTCCAGAGGCGCCCCCACACCAGCGTTCCTTGCGTCTTCTCCGAAAACCAGCGCCTTTGGTCAACGCAGCCCGATGGCGCCTGCCTGGCTCGCCTGTCACCTCTGGCTGGGCCTCAAATCACAACAGCGCCCATGTACTGTGCGTGTCAGTGCATGGTAAAGAGACCCAGGTGGTCGACATTATCCGAAACTCTGTACTACTCCGTCCCTCATAGCCTGAGTCGTTTTGGGGCTCTGAACCCCATAAAAGCACAAAAACAAATTTTCCGGCCGAATTAGTTGCGGGTGTCCCTTCCCCTCGGAAGTCGCGCGGCGTTCCTTACACCCCAAAAGTGCGCATTCGTGGATATTGTGGCAAGTAAGCCCTTGCACGTGTGCGCGCCTCTGTGTTTGTGCTTCGGTGTTTTTAGTGGCGGGTTGTCAACGAAGGTGAGAACAACCAAGACAGCGGACGAGAAAACGACGAGCGGCGAGCAGTGTGTGTGCGGTTGCTCGACTGTGCGGATGCGCGAGCAAGATGGAGCGAGGTGTATGAAGCTGCGAGCGTGCATTTATCTTGTAAATAAGTTTTCGTTGTATATATAGTCATCTTTTGTTTTCAACGTACTCGTTCAACCATTTTTCCAATCAATATATATGATGACTGTGCACTGAGAGCGTGTAATGAAGCACAGAAATGAATTTATCACCCGTGTAACTACGCAATTCGCCCAGAAAAATCCGAGGCGCCTACAGTTGCTGTTCAAGGAAGACTGACTGAGTGACTGTAGTTGCGTGTTTGTGAACATATTGCGCTGTGTGCTGGTCATCAATTCGGGTGAGTCGAGAACCCGTATGCAGTAAGACTGAGCACTTCGAGTATTGATAGTATCTTTTTGCATTTTTATTAATTTTAATTGTTTCTTTGTTGATAAACTCCAATGTATCTCTACAATCCGCGCTTTAATTTGCTGCTTGTAATTTTCTTTCATGTGTTTATTTTACTTATTTTTTATTTATATATAAATAAATAAATTTACTCCGCAAATAGTGCCTTTTCGCTACGAATATACCCCCCCCCCCCCCCCCTCCGGCGCCAACAACCAATGGGCCCCCCCCCTGCAAAAAATTCTGCGGACGCCCTTGCTGGTAGCGCATTTGACACCATGATCTGAACAAAAAAAAAAATGGAGGAAAGGATTTGTTTGCTCGCGGAGCAACATGAAGCGAACGACCACTTGGCGTAAAAACGAAAGAGGGCGAGCCCCCCGCCGACTCATCGGAAGAGATTCGTTCTGGACGTTCTCTCCCAAATGAACCCCATAGCGTCATCATCATCAGCCTGACTACGTCCACTGCAGAGCACAGGCCTCTCCCAAGTCTCCCCAATTAACCCTGTCCTGTGCCACCTGCCGCCACCCTGTCCCCGCAAACTTCTCAATATCATCCGCCCACCTAAGTTTCGGCCGCCCCTGCTACGCTTCCTTTCCCTTGGAATCCAGACTGTTAAAGGGACTATGAAACAAATTAATTGAGATTATGAAAGATAGGCAATCCATCACTCGTCACTCCAGCGCAAGAATTTTTGAGCTAGCATCAATAACAACGAAGTTATAGGCGATTAAAAATCACGCTCCTCCTCTCCCCCCTCAACTCGTACGCGCGGGGCACCATAAAAAAATAAAGAAAACAGCTCCGGGACTGGGCTCCGCCCATGAAAACGTCATTCGCTGACGTTCGGTTTACGACTTCCGGTTGTCGCACTCCCGAGGAGCAGTGTGCGTCGGCAGCGTCTCTCCGGTCTCGGCGCTTTCTTGGTTTGCGGCGCGCGTCGGGTTTCTTTGCTAGTTGGCAGAATGGACCCGGACCTGTTCCCGGCTCACACAATGTTTTATTTTTTGTGCGCTGGTTCGGCCGTCACACCGATGCTGCCAAGTCTTGGCGTGAAACACCGTGCATATACTGAGCCTAGCTGTCGAATGATGCTGGACACCCGGCTGCGGGATCGCAAAATCGCGCCGCCCGACTTATAGAACACAAGGAACATACGGTATTACGGTCGTAAAACGGACGGGAGAGTGAAAGAAGGTCGGGACCGAGTCTGCATGTCGAAGCAGCAGCCGAATGTGAACCGCAGCAGTACGTAGCCTTCAGGCCAAGGCCCTCCGCGACAGCTAACGCTTCGAATTCGTCCTGTGCCCTAAGTAAATGCGGCACCTTTTTTTAAGTTCTCGTAGATAAAATTGTCTTCCATCGCAGATCATATCGTGTAAACGTTCATACCGATCGCTGTAAGCTGGAAACTAGCCTTCCCGGCGGGAAGAAACAGTGTCGGCAGCGACTTCGGTCGAAGCTTCAGGTGCTTGACATTCATGCCTGACTGTCGAACGAGCGCTGGGTTATAGTAGTAAGCGTCAGGTGCGAAGTGTCGACCGCAAACGCGGAGTCTTCGGCGGGCGTGCGACGCTGGCAGTCCGATGCGCTCCATCCAGGCTGCTCGCTCACGCACGTCTCTAGGAATAACATGCCTGAGTTCAACACCTCGCCAGTCACTGGGTTTGCAGCCGACGACACAGCAAGGCGTATTCATCTTGGGCGGTCGAAAAAGGCACTGCGAGTGGCTCCCGAACTCGCGACAGAAAGAGGCGGCAGAGGTAAATTAAAACCATATGCGCGAAGGCAATGCCCTCGCTCGCGCTTGCCCGAGGGGGTCGCGCGGCAGCTCGAGCAGACGATTTTCACCGCTACCGGAAGTGTGCCCGTGACGTTGAAGCTGCCGCGGCTCTAGCGAATGACAGCGTGTGGTGGCCTGCCGACGTCATGGGACTAGTGACGTCTGTTTTCCCAATTTTGGTTTCAGAATTGCTCCCTACGAAGACACCAAGCGGCCCGCGAATTTTAAAAAACACGATTTTTAAAAATTCATAATAAATTGCCGGCTCAGTTCCGAAGACTCATACTTGGTGTCAATGCTTCTGAGCATCACTTCTAACATTTACAAGCGGCTTTTAATTATTTTCATGGTCCCTTTAAGGACCATCTATTATCTCGCCAAGACCTTCACCAACACCTTGCAATCGACGTTTGTTAGTGCGATTGGTCTGAGATCGACCAGCTAACCTTTACACGAGAGCCCGACAGGCTCTCGTGTAAAGGGATCGGCAGCGCATGCAAGGGTCATTACTACCGCTATTTTTTTCTCAGCACCCCGCCGCTGCCGTCTTCAATGGACACCCGCTCCCACCGGCGGGAGGGGACGGAGGGGTGCGCTCGACCTTTTGTGTCATCTTTCGTGCAACGATGCGCGCGCGCGGAGGCGCCGGGGCCGCTCGGGCGCCCATCGCCCCGCGGTACCGATTCGCGCCGGCTAGGCAAAAGAGCGGTGACAGCTTGGGGCTGAAGAGACGCCACACGACGACACCCCCCCTTGCCTTAATCCCCTCGTCTCAACGGACACCAGCCGAGACAGAAGCTCGCGACGAACGTCTGGTTCGAAAAGTCTGCAGAATTCGTGAGGATTAAGCACTGCCGGACGGAACGGTGTCAGGGCGCCGTTGAAGAGGGGTGCAATAGAGATGAGGGATAGCCGGCGACAGCGCGGCTAGCCGGGAGCAGCGAAGGCCCGAGTTGTGTGACGCTACTGACCGGGTGTCGGTGAGGCTCCGACTAAACAGCCTTGGAACGGTTAAGTCGCCTTGGAACGCAGGTCCGAACTCGCAGTGGCAGTTACAGCGGTAACTGCCCGTTTAAGCCTCATAATCCCCAGTTCCGAGACGACGCCAAAGTCGAGGGTCATCGGGAGAAACTGATGGCACGTGCTGGCACGACTTTGTGTTTTTGTTTGTTTTTATTTTTATTTTGCAATGGAGAGGGTGCTTTGCCCTACGGAAGCTGGAGGGCTGGCCAGGCTCTCGATAAACCAATCATGTGAACAGTGTAACATAACTGGAAGCTACCAAATGTGGGCCGGGCCTTTAGGGCTTTAAAACCGGGGCCCGGAGCCGGAAAAAGGGTTCTGGGCTAAGGTCAGGTGCTATGCATCTTCGGCTACGCCGAGTAGGGGCCTCCCCTAGTGTTAGCCAGTTCCGCCCTTTTGTTGTTTTCTCTTTGTGCCATTTAATATGTCTCCAGTGCCTAAATTTGTACGTGATGTAAATATCTGTACATAAATCTTCAAGTATTCCCTTTATCCCTGCGTCGTAACTCATCGCAAGACCGTCTCTGGCGGGGCACATCTGGTGCGAGGAAGGAAGAGAACCAGTGAACTTTACTGTGAGAGGACTTGAAGTTCAAATCATTTGACTAAGAACCCTCCATGCCTTCTAAGAAGTGCTAAAAGATGAGGAGCACTAAAAAATGAAGCAAGCTGCAGGAAAATGCGCCTATTTTTGCGCGCTGTTCTGCGCGCCAAAAGTGCCAAAGTTTTTACCGAAAGCGCTTTAGATAGCAAACCCATTTATTTACTTCCGAACGTTGTTGGTAAGTGCCACTACAAGGTGCAGTGTAGCAAACATTGTTGCCTTGTTACAGTAAGAAGACACCACGATACAAGCTAGGGTACAAAATCATAACGTGCAAAAATGCATTTTGCAATCCTGTTTTAAAATAATGATATCATGTGACATTATGCAACCTGGGGGTAATTAGGAATTTTGCTATGCTAGTTACAAAAAAAAAAGAGATGGCGTTCATGCGTTGATACTGCGGAGGATGAAAATTGATGTGACGTTTGAGCACTACAAGCAAAAAAAGGTTTTGCTCAGCCGGTTGCCGACGTACGGTCTGCTAAAGAAGGTCAGTGCGGGGAACTGCCCATTTCTGCAAATATTCTTTGCGGGAAAATTTTGCCAAAATGAACCTGGCATCCCTGCACTGCACTTCTTCGAGTATCTGAATTAGTACGGGTCCGAAGAGGTCCTATAACACTGATAACACATTATAATGTTGGCATCACGAACGTAAAATTCTACGTCGGAGCCAGTTAGTTCTGTGCACTTGAGCATATCACAATAAAGTTGGTATTACAACTTAAGTCATCAGATATTTGGTTACTCGTAAATTTTTGGCATCGTGAACAGCACTTGGCACGGTAGAGCTCAGCATATAGCTAAAATGAAGTGCGTGCTTTAATTTTGCCTTGTTTATTGGCTCGTCGGTGAGTTTTTCTCCAATTTATTTTCGTTTCACATATTACACCAGCAAACCATAGCTATGGCGGCAATGAAAGGTATTTAGCCTTCTAACGCGGCAGCGCTAAGGTTCTCGTTCTGCAGAAAATCCAGCGTCGTCCGATCGGCGGCGTTGTGAGCGAAAAATGGGCCACCCTACCCCTAGGTGTCAGGTGGACCGCCTAGGTCAAGCGACCCTGTCACGTCATCACAACATGCGAAAATTATTGTGAACTGCCCACCGTGGCAGGTGGAAATTAAATGAATGCTTGGTAGCGAAAGGCTGCTCGAGAAGAGCAACCTGGGTCGCATAAGCCCCACCGGTGGCAGCACCTGCCATCGCAGGGCAGTGGCGCATCGCTTAACCGCTGCACCACTGCGCCAGGAGGGGTGTGAGGACCCCCAGCGATCTATGTACGTAAAGTAGAGAATGAGCAATTTCTGAAGATTTTTTTTTTTTTGCTTTGGTCCTTACTTCTACACACGCATGAAGGTTCGCAATCAGCGAAAAGCCACATCGTAATATATTTATCAACGTCAGAAGCAATATGTACTACAAACTAAAAACAGAACTGGTTCCAAAACCAGATCCCCGAGGGGTGCTCGAAGGTATACGATTAAAAAAAATCTGATTTGCAAAAATTGACTTCTGCATACTGGGCATATCCAATGTATAGGTTAGAGTTCATTTTCAAAAGTGCTACGTTTTTTGTTTTTGTTACATCAGTATGAAATAGTCTGTCGACTGCCTTTGACAAGCTGAGACCCTGTCTCTTATTATACGGCTCCCTCGCTGGGTCAGCAATTGTTTCTGCAAGCCATTTGCGTTACTGTGGAAAATTTTTGAGCCTGTGCCATTTATTCAGAAACAAGCGAACACCGTAGATTTATGCATGCTAGATGTTTGCAAATGACGCACGTCAAAGAGAATGGCCTGTAATTTTCATTTTGCCAATTTTATAGTCTGTCTCATGATGCAGCTTAAGCTATTTGCCAGACATTTGAGAACCGTTTCTGTTGAATCGAGGTATTAAATGTATCGTACCCAATCACTGTGCTAGAACCTGCCGAAACATTACACATATTTATGACGAAACGGCAACGCTTTGATTTTTATGCGTAGCATATTGCAATCACTCAGTTCAGCTCTTGGGCGCAGCCGGGCAGCCACCAAACCACGTGACGTGACGTCACGACAGCCGGAGGAAAAGCCGTAGGTAAAGATGATGGCGATTCTTGGTGAGAATTGCAAGCACAGTAAACAAGGAAAAAAAGGAGAAAAAAAAAACAAAAAAGGAAAAGAAGAAAGAAAACAAACAAAAAAAAACAGCTGAGCATGGTGGCGGTTGCCACCGCCCCGTTTCAAAGGGGGCGCTCCTATCCATCCATCCATCCATCCATACGTCACGGAGGAAAAGCTGCTGAGAAAATCGAGTGCCGCCAAGCAATACCTCGCGCAAAAAGACCGCGCAATATGCAACGCATTCTTGGCTTAACCAAGCTAAGCCTGGGTATTTTTTTTTTTTTCTTGCACTCGGGTTGTCTTGTTTTTGCAACTTGCCTGTTGCGAAAAATGTTTCTTTTTTTTTTAATCGCGATTGTTATATGCTACGTTAAATATTTATCTTCTGATAACTTGCTTTTTTATGTACAAATCCCTTGTATAAACACGCAACTGCTCAACCATGGCTTCCATGTGACCAACGAGCAGAGAGAGTTTTTCAAGCTGTGTCTGTCAGCTTTTTTTCCTTTTCTCCCCTCTCCCACATTAGTAAATGTTCAGCGAGAGAAATACAGATTTCATTTTAAAAAATCCCCGGCAAGCAGTGAAGCAGGTATTCTTACGTATCCTCGTTCTGACCGACTGAAAACTTTATAGGACGAAGTATTTACAGGTGGGGGGAGCACTCATTAAGGGGCCTGTCGCGTCTTAAGGGGTTACATGGGGCTGAAACTGCAAGAATCTTGAAACAAATCGAATTTTAGAAAACATCAGATTTGTTACCTGTAAGGTCCACAAAAACTTTTTTCCAAAAACAGCCCACAAATGACTCTAGAAAATGTTTTTGTGACCGCAGGTAGCAAAAAAGTGGCTGTTGGTGGAACTTCACCGCCAGTTTTCTCAGTGTTTTTCCCTGCTTGCAGGAAGCACAGCATGACAACGGCTTCACGGATTTTAATGCGGTTCATTGCATTGTGTACCTTGATACATTTTTTAGGCATTGAAGTTTGTACATTTTTTATTTACTTTAATTTTTACTCTCCAACCGCTCTGACGTGGCAATAATGAGTGCATTGTGCAAGCATGAATATAATGTCCGGTGTAGAAAAAAATCAGGCTGATAAAAACATTTAGAGAATGTCACTACATGAACCATTCCTTTAGCTAAAATTTAAGAGCGACTGCAGGCTCGTACCATGTTTTGTTGATACGTCATGGTTTGCTGCAAGTTTGCATAGCAATGAAGCACATGAAAATATATAATGCCAAAACCTTCACGAGTACGTCAGTGCGTCCTTCTTCGACCACGGTGGGTCCTAACAGTAGGAAAATACACAGTGCCGGTCGCGCGGTAGCATAGTTGGTTTAAATTCTGAAATATGTTCTAGCCTTTTGTTTCCTTCTCGAAGGTCTGCTTGATATTGTCCTCGTTGCGCTCGTGCAGACTATTATCTACAGCGGTAGTTATCTCTTTGAGTCAGGAATACTTTCTCACAGCCCTGAACAGGACAATTGGAGGTCGGTGACCGAATTTCGAGTCTGCCAGCAGTGAACTGTGTTCTAATATGCGCGTGAAAAGCACCATTTGTTGTACAGGTTGCTATACTCTGTTTTGTTGCAGCGTGCTATCTACAAGATTAATCCCAGCTATTTCTATGCACAGGTGAGGCACATGTGCTACCCTTGGTAATCAAGCGATGAATGCCGGCGTGGTAAAGGCCGCATTTTCGAACACTTGAAAAGGCCAGCATGCCGTTTGCTTCGCCGCGCGTTGCGCAATGTCCTCTGCACGTGACACGCCCTTTGATCACAGATCTCGAGCCCTTTTCACGCCCAGGATATGCTCAGCATGGCACGTACATGTTGAACGTGACTTTAGGCCCGGGAAGTCTGTTCCCTTGCAGCGACGTCCACCTGATACTTGATAAAAATCAGCCTTATTCCTGTCATATCATGCTATCGGTGAAATCAAATCCTTATAGTACCCACCGCTATCTCCTAACCGCTCTAGACCGTGCCTTGACGCAAGTTTTATCCCGCATCACTTGACATCTGCTGAGTTGTCCTGCCAGCACACCGCCTGGCCAATCATACAAGTTGTTTACTCTTCCCAGCGCAGTCGCCGCTCATCCTTTGTCAATACCGCTCTGTACTGGAGCAGTCTGTCCACAGATGTTGCGTGCCACTCAGATGCACTTCCTTTCATGGCTCCTATCATACTTTGAACACTAAAGTATATACATTATGTAATTAACCCATCGCAGTCCAGGTAACAAACCAAATCAGAGTCCGTCTTCTCACCCACCTTCCCCCCTCCCACACGCACACATACACAAACACACACACATTTTTCTTACTTTTCGACAACCATGACGGTTCAAAAATCGAGCGGCCGGGCACTAGTCAGGCAGAGAGATAGCAGCAGCAGCGATGTCTGGATTGCCGCGTCATTCGTACCGATACCGTAAACAGCAAGCCATCGTTTTTAGTCCGCCGCATGAACGGTTTACCGCGTGGCGTTGGCGGGACCTCTCGAGATGGAATTTCGTTTTAACATATATTTTTTTTTATTCATGCACCTATGTTGCGTCCTAAAAATAGGTTCAATTGTCAAGACAAAGACGTTAAAGCATGGCAAATCATCAAGGCAAAACATATTAAAAATGAAAGGCTGTAGCAAAAATATGTGATCGGAAGAACACAGAAAACGCGCCAGCAGTATAGTATTTGCCTACAAGAATTAAAGAAGAAATAACATAAACACAGGACTACAATTTTTCACACCGGAGAGCGGCTAAAACGATACATTCTGGTAGCCGGTTCCATTGGTTTATTCTACGCGGGAAACACGACGATTGGTGTACAGATGTGCGGCAAGCTATTTCAGGTATTTTGCACTGCGGTCTTTCCTGGCCGAGATAAACGTAGGCGGCTTTGGGTGAAGATTGTGATCAACACAAACCTTTCCTCTATGTATACATCTCTACCCTTTGCGATTATGGGCCGGGACGTAACAAAATTTCAAAGAATGCGTATATGTGCGACCTTTTGTCACCAGTAATCCCAATAACTGAAATGCCAGCGTTCGGGGGTACATATGATCTAGAAAAAAACGCGGCACATAGCTAGCGCAGCCTCTACAAACGTTCCGTATGTACACCGGAACTTGCTTTCCATTTGGAATACGGGCAATTAGCCAAAAAAATTGATAATTGCAAGCCTAGGTTTTGGGACACCAGAGGATACCTAAGGAATTTGTGAGGTACCGCTTTTAGACCCTACAGACCGAATTCGCCCGCACGCCGCAACGAAAACAATATGCTACGAAGAAAATCGACGAAAATAAAACACCGTGCAGGCTCCCCAGAAGATTTAAATAAACTTGAAATATCACGCACTTTATAAAAGCTCATTATTATTATTCGTGTGCATTTCTGTGCGTAAGAACACACGTGGCGAATTTCTGCCTGAAGAGACATTATAATGTCCATTGCCCTCGTCCACTAAAATGAATAAAAGCATAACACCGTAATGTGTGAGCTGCTCATTACTTGTTATGAGCCGTTCATACTGAGCTGAACTGTGCACACTGCTCAACATGCATGAGTTGTTCACCCTCCACGAATGACACAGAATTATGCATTTTCCACGCGACACTTTTGCCCACTAAGCAAAGGACACACTGAAACTCAAAGTGCATGGTAGAATTAGACCACTTTAACATGCCAAAAGATTGTTATGTCAACTTACCTCGGCTTAATACAGCGCGCCCGGCACTTTCGACAGCAGAAGCAGCACCCGCACTGGCCTGCGATAGGGGCACGGCACCAAAATACTAAGCTCACAGCGACACGGCGGGAGTCCCCGCTCCTGAGGTCTCGCCGCGTGAACTCGAAAATGAGTAACTAATGTCCTGTTATGGAAACAAATATAGTTCGTTAAATGAAAAGCGTACTTTCACAGTAACTTACCTTCAATATTGTGGAAGTCGTGCGTCTCAAAATACTTTACTCACAGGGCGAATTTTAAGTTCCATTCAGTGTTTTCCAGAGTTCACGCGTCCGAGCGCAAAGGGAAATCCCCTCTTAGACGGCGCGAAAGCATGTATGGCGACATCTAGTGCCGCTTTACTGAAACCACAGCACCGCCGCGCGCGCGTGATCAAGGCGGCCGTGCTGAAACTAACGTTAGTTTGTCGCGCCATCTGTTTGTAAGAAGAAGCATTACTGCAAGAGGCGGGCTGTTTAAGTGGTTGGGACGAAATGCCTGCATTTAAACTTAACGACGTGCATAACCACACATCACAGTTATATTTTCACAACCGCGAAAAGACAAAAATCTAATTTTCTGAGCAGCTCGTGCTGAAAATGAAGCCAAATCAAATCGAACTTTATTCCAGCTGTAAAAAATCTTTTCTGGTCAGCACATTGCGTTATGAGAGAGCAAAACATTAGCTGATCACAAAACTTGTCTTCACAAAAATCGAACATAAAACAAAGGCCATGTTCTCCACTCAGCAAATAAAAATAAAAGGCAGTTAACTCAACATAACAAAGAAGAACACCACTCTACTTCACGACTCCGGTTTGTTATATCCGATGATGCTTGGCTAAGTCCTTCAAAAATGCCTGGTGCATAATAATATTTGGTTTCCTTGCCATGTTGTCAAATAATCGCAACATTTTTTTTTGTGTTCAGCGCAATGTCACACAATTTTCCAACAGTATTTTAAAAAGCTTTTGAATAATAATATTTATTTATTTATTTATTACCTCAAAGGCCCCGGTTGTGGGGCATTACATGAGGGATGGGCGGATTAGATGCAGATTATATAAAGATTACAGAGTACATAAAGATCAGGATACATAAAGATTACAGGATACATAATATCGCACCAGAACAACACAGACAAATACCGCATGAATAGGAGGTATGTCCAAAGTGCAGTAGTTTACCCTTCAATTGTCACCAATCCGCTACCATATATGATTAGCAGTGGCCAGTTCTTCTAAACACAAAATTATGTAGCTTTTTTTGCATATAATTGGAGCGCGTGACGCATGAGTTCTTCTCATATTTCGTAGATGATTCCACGGACGTTTTATACAGTTTTTCTGAAGTGAACTGGAGTTTTTCTCGCTGGTTATATATCACGTTCGCGAGAGCTGTCAGATTTCCGCAAACATGCGGGCTGTTCAAAATTAGACTTTTAGGATTAAGACAAAAGGAACAGCGATGATTGACACGCGGAAGACGTTTATCTACGTAGGTCATGCGACCAGGTTTACACAAAGTGAGAGGATAATTGAACACATTTAAGACAGTGCATTTGGCATGCATGGTTACGTCAGAAACATATGGGAGGTCATTTTGCAAGACTGTTTCATTTGGCAGACGAAACGCCATGCGCAACGTCTGCATCATGCCAGGAGTTCTGCGTCGATTGTAACGCACCCGTAATATTTAATGAGCGTGAAGCACTGGTAATGAGCATGCGTGATTTTTAAATAACTTTTGCACTTGTGAACACACACTGGGCATGGGTAATAATGCACATTGAGTGAGAAATTTGAAGACGAATATTTTGAAACATGAGAGCACCGCGACGATTCTTTTAACTAGCATATCTTTAAATACGACCACCTCTAAGATTCCTCCGCAAACATGCACGTTAATAGCAAAAACGTTAATAGCAAAATATTGCAAGCCTGCCGACGGGAGATTTGCGGATCTATTTTTATAGTGAAATCTTACAATATATAAAAAAATGCGTTCATAAACTCATTCATGTTCAAAAATGCTTTTGTCCAGAATCGTTGGGTATGGCAAGAGTAAGGAAATGAGGGGCTATTCATCACATACGTATTAAGGAAGCCAATAGTCACCGAATCATGGAAAGCATATGGGAACGTCTGTTTTTTTTATTTGTGTTGATGATGAATGGAAAATTAATAGTGAAAAAGCAAGGCTAGCGCTATACTGTAACTAGCACTAGTGCTATAATTATAGCGACTTGGATACGTCACAAGGAAGTACAGTGCGTTGTTCTGACTGTGACACTAACTTAGTAAAAGTTTACAACTGAATTTACAATACCGTCTGGGATCGCAAAGTACTCAGTGAATTCGGGAATGTCGTAAAGACGCAAACTAAAGTTATGGCGCAGTGGTATGGTCAGTCGAGTTCCGAAGCTGCACTTGGATTAGCAGAGACGCCGTTGTGGTTGGCTCTGAATTAATTTCGACCACCTGAAGTTCTCTAACGTGCACTGGTTTTTCGCACTTCGCATCTATGGAACACGGTGCCAGCGGCCAGGATTCGATCCCGCCGCCTTGAGCTCATCAGCTGGACATCAAAACCACCGAGCCTATTGCGGCAGCTTGAAAACACAGCAACGCAGGCGAAAAATGTGTTTCTAAGCAAAAGTGCCTGTCAGTATTCGTTGGACGATGTTTGTGAACAGGGACACTGTACCCTTGTGCCTTTCGCTCTGTTGAATAAAGCCTTCGGGTCGTCGCTTCCTTCCGAACCATCTGAAGGCAATGACCGTCTCCGGCCGGGAGGGCAGCAACGATCGGAGACGCGCCAGCGAGTGCACTCCCTCCCAGGCAGAGTTCGCGGCGTTGTTGCATTGTTGTGGGCTCGGAAGGGAAGAACCGGGGGAGGGGGTCCGAATAACTTGAAGGAGCTACCGACGAGCATCTCTTTAGGCCGAATCCTCCGACCCGCTTCAACGAAATGCGTCGTAGTCGTCGAGATCGTTTCTACGCATAGGCCGACGGCAGTCACGAGTTACCTGATAACGACACTACTACGGTCGAGCACTACAACACACTTTCTTCGCTCTTGGGAGCCCGCTAACCGCCACAGGGCTTTAATCGTACCCTCCATTGTCTAGGAGTCTTCAAGGCGTCTTTTGGGTTTCCATAGGCACCCCAGCTCTAAAGAGCTGTTAGTGTGATGGGGTTCTTGTAAATCTTTTGGTATACCATGGAATTCGCCGTGAAGCAGCTTAAAGGGACACTGAGGAATAATCTGCATCAACAAATACCGCGCCCTAATGAAAAAGGCACTACTTTCACGGAAACCAGAGAACCTGTAAGCCAGAAAAAATGTTGAAAAATGAATGCACGTGACAGATCTTTTCAGGCGCGGACCCCTCAGGACAGGCTAAACGGCTATTCACTTACAAACGGTGATTACGCAGTTTTTTCTGCCTTTACCTCGTCAGTTTGAGTCGAGTGGCGGAAGAAAGAAGAATATTAAAATTCAGTTTTCTCAGCAATAAATGTGTATTTTGCTGCCGGGCCAGAAGGAGCAATAGAAATGAGAAAAGAACAATGGTCACAAAGAGGACGCTCACAACGACGCCAGAGTCGCCGTATCAGGTCCGCCGCAGATACCGTCAGCCAAGCCCCGCCCGAGTTGCACAACTAAAGGAAATGCGAGCTGCTGCCCAGGTGAGGCGGTGAGGCGGAGCAGTTCGCTTACGCGAGGGCAAAGCCGTCACCAAAACAGCAGGATGCCGCACGGGCGCCCACCTCCCGGGGACGATCGCAGCTGCCTGAAAAAGGGGCAGTGTAGACAGACGTGTTTCAGAAAAGGCGCTTTGCACTCGTTTTGTTCAAGCAGTTTTCCTTTCCTCTGGTTGTTGCGGAAATTTCCGGCGTGATCTTGGATTCGTTTGTACTATAAGCCAGCACTTATTCCTCGTGGGAACACTCACAATTTTTGAGGCACCATCAAGAAAAATAGGACGTTAAAAATGAGACTTTCAGGATGTTTGTTAAGCTAGACGCCTATGGCGCCAGTAGCTAATTTCCCCCTACCGTGTCCGTCTGGAGGGGTTAGGAATGGCGAAAAGAGATTAGCGGTCAAGTGGGTGGGCGACAGTAAGGTCGGCGACTTTTGAAACCCCCGAAGCAGTGGACGTACTGGCGCCTCTAGAGTCGGGCTCTGGCGAGCAGCGGGCTCCACCTACTTGTACCTACAGTGCCATTGCAGCGGGATTGGTTGAAATTGGGCGAGAGCGAATTTAATAAAGCTCCTCCCGATTATCGAAGGTATTAAAACCCGCTGCGAACAAAGAGCAGGGACGAGCGCACCGAGTCTCAGTCTCGGCCGCTTTTTTACAGCCCCTTTTAAACAGCCTTTTTTGACAGCCTTTCTTTAAACCGCCTTTTTCTCCTATGTCCTTGTGTTTTGGTCTCGTCTTCATTAAATCAGTTTTGTCTCAAGAAGTTTGGAGTGGCTGCCCCAACCGGCAACGTGTCGCCGGACGAGCGGACGAAGACGCGAAGCGCTTCGTGCCATTGTCTTTCGTCGATTTCTTAACTGGTGCCGTGACCAGGATCGTTGAGCGGCTTTCTGCAGAGCGGTTGTAGGCAGTACCTTCCGGAAGCCAGGCGGGGCAATATCTTGGTGAGAAGCCCCGCGGACCAAGGTCCAATTGAGGTGACATCTTTGTGAGAGGCCTCGGAGTGAAGACTCCACGACAGCGCCGAGGAGTGAGCGAAGCAAGACCGACGGAGCGAAGCGCCGCGACTTCGGCGGCACTGTGCAACTTCGTCTGCCGGGAGGAAGTGATGGGCATGCTGCGAGCTCTGGATGCCGGCCACTCATCTGCGCCCAAGGACGCAACCTGCCGCTGCCCGACAACAGAGTAAGTTTCTCCATTCTCACTTCACTTGCCTCGGGAGTGTTTGAGCCACAGGGTTAGAGTAAACCAAGGCACAATGGCTACATTCAGTTGGCGGAGTGGATATGGCTATGAGTATCGTTATGGCCAGGAGCGAGCGCCAATGTCAGAGGCCGAGCGAGCCAGAGAAAAGCAGAGAAGCGACGCTTATATCCGAGACCTCAAGCGCCAGTTAGCGATAGCCGAAGAGAAGCTACGGTAGGAGAGGAAAAGGATCGAATAGGAGGAATGTTCAAGGAGAGCAGTGCGTATACTGCCGGAGACGGCACAGTCGAAGTCGTACCTTGATCGAACGCCGATCGAGGTAGCGAAGAAAGAGGATAGCGGCAGCGGCATTCGGTCGGTTCCTTTTGAGAACAGTATAGGAGGAACCTCTGGTTCCTGCAGACAGTGAAGCGATCACTAGCGCCGAGGAGCCGCACATTGTGCAGTCAGCCACGACTGTTGGCACAGAAAAGCAGGCCTTGATTCCCGAGGTGGAGGCGAGCTCCACGGATGTGCCAGCCAAAAATTCGTCTCGTGATCAGACTGTACAGGTCGAGTGCTGCGAGGCAGCCGAGCATGTCGTTAGCGATGCTAATGGCACTGATGAGCGCGACGACATGGAATGCTCGGCCGGCCGGGTTGCCCAGTGCAACCTTTTGTTGCCAACTCAGGCACCAGTATGCCAGACAGGGTTGGGTGAAAGCGCCATGTGTGTTCACACACCATGCGCGGCACTCACAGCGGTGTCGGAGAAGCCAGCAGCACAGCTGGGTAAGCGCGGCTGTTCTGATTCGGAAAAATCAGACCCGTGTAACGCCGCGGTAGGCTTCGGGGTAGATGAGTGTAATCTGAGCAGCGGCGACGGCGAATTCGCTCCATGCCCTCAGAGGAGCGAAGTTACACTGCCGCATACAGGGACCAACCGCGACCCATGCTGCGATCCCTTTGCGGGACTACTCAACAGGTGCACCAAAATCCTAGAGGTCGCTGATGATGAATTGGCTGAGCTGGCCATGCCACTTTCTAAGAGGCCCTCTAGGTACGAGCACCCAGAGCCTTATGCGGAGGCTTGCGCACCGTATGCGCACACGGTCAGCGGCCTCACCGAGGCAGATGAGCGACCGCGGAAAGCAGGAAGAATGTGGGAATTGTGCACGCTGCGGCACGGAATGTTCCCCCTTTTGAGATCAGATCGAGTGTTCGATCCTGGATGCTGGCAACGCACACCTAATGGTCACAGCCTTAACCCACTCTGCCACTGCCAGGTTGCATAAAGCGTAAAAATGTTCCTTGGCTCGAGCACACAATGCGGCAGTGGGTGAGAGTGGGGGAACGGGGTGGAATGTGAACGCTTCACAGTGAAGAGACTGAATATTATTGGACAGAACCATGCTGGTGTGCTTGTGCTGATTTTGTCTTGTGTGTCCTGTTTTCTTTTGTGATAACATGTAATCCTGAAGAGTACCGCATTTAATGCAGTGTTGTTGCATGTAAGTACCTCTGATTTTTGTAATGATTTATCAGAGGGTTTCATTTGCTTGTCTGCCCCCAGTCTAAATGTGCAAGCTAAGGATTGTGCTTGTATCTCATACCTGAAGGTTTCTTCCTGAGCATTCTTTCTGCGACGCAGAAGCGCTCCTTTTTTTTGCTGTTGTTCGTACAGCGCTCAGTTGAGACCCCGGTCTTTGTGCTGTTGGGGATCTTTTTTTATTATCTTGTTGACGGCCGGGTCTTTTGTGCTTCTGCGCGCTTTTGTATCTTGTGTGTACGGCCAGCGTCCACCCAACATTCTTGGTGGGGAGGTGTTAAGCTAGACGCCTATGGCGCCAGTAGCTAATTTCCCCCTACCGTGTCCGTCTGGAGGGGTTAGGAATGGCGACAGTGCGTCGCGCGCTTCGGACGCTGTCCAAGCCGCCTGAAGCGGGGAGTAAGACCGCGAACAGCCCTGTCGGGGCCGCAGGGGGCCGATGACCGTGCCCCATTGAAAAGAGATTAGCGGTCAAGTGGGTGGGGGACGGCGACTTTTGAAACCCCCGAAGCAGTGGACTTACTGGCGCCTCTAGAGTCGGGCTCTGGAGAGCACCGGGCTCCACCTACTTGTACGTACAGTGCCATTGCAGCGGGATTGGTTGAAATTGGGCGAGAGCGAATTTAATAAAGCTCCTCCCGATAATCGAAGGTATTAAAACCCGCTGCGAACAAAGAGCAGGGACGAGCGCACCGAGAGGGCGCGGTTATACTCCGACGTAGCGCGCGCGGCACGGCGACGTCACGTCGGCGAAACGCGACCCTCTATACTCCAGCGGCGCCCGATCGCCGGCGTGTTCGGCGGCTTCCGGCGCGGTCTGACGGCGCCCGGCGCGGAATGCAACCAGCTGCATTTCGAGCGGGCCGCGCCGAGAGCGCGCCGAAGCCGCCCACCCAGAATGCACCGCGCGCGCCTCCCACGCCACTCCTCCCCTCTACCCCCTTCGCCACTCGCTTCCTCTCCCAGCCGGTTTTCAAACGAAGAACGTTCTGCGCATGCGCTGCCTCGCGTCGGACGGCTTGAGTGTAGAGCTCCTGAACTGAGCCTGGCGTACCGTCGCCGATCTGACGCATCCGACCACAACCGGCTCTCGCCCGCGCGCGCGCTACGTCGGAGTATAACCGCGCCTAGTCTCGGCCGCTTTTTTACAGCCCCTTTTAAACAGCCTTTTTTGACAGCCTTTCTTTAAACCGCCTTTTTCTCCTACGTCCTTGTGTTTTGGTCTCGTCTTCATTAAATCAGTTTTGTCTCAAGAAGTTTGGAGTTGCTGCCCCAACCGGCAACGTGTCGCCGGACGAGCGGACGAAGACGCGAAGCGCTTCGTGCCATTGTCTTTCGTCTATTTCTTAACTATGTTCAAAAAAATAAATGAAAAAACGACGAGCAGTATGCGAAACGACCAAGTGGGCACAAAGTGGCAAGTTAATTGTCATCGTCAATCTCCTAATTAACTAAAATCAAGTAATAAACGTTTACTTGGTTTCTTTAAATGTAAGTACTTGTATCCTAACAACCCTTTGTTTTCCCTACCATTGTCTCCTTAAAGGGTGTATCAGCAACTAAAATGTTACTGCTGATGGCAGTGCTGTCTACAAGCTACTGGAGTTTTAACTGTCACCTCCGTCCCTTTTATAATGCAGCGAGGTTACTAAGATCTGGTAATCTCTTTGACCAGTAGAACTTAGTTGTTAGTAATAGCTTTAACCTTTTTTTTTGTCTTTAGGAAGTAAGCCGCACTTCACCAGCAACTGGCCCACGTACAGTGCACGTAAGTCGGGAAAAGGCTACATGAATAGACCTGTGCCAGCCATCACAACCCGGTATTTTTCATTGACCGAAGCGATGGATGCCATCGGCCGCGTAACGAACTTCACTTCACTTGACTTTATTTTCCATAAAGACCTCCCTCCGGAGGTATTACATAAGGGATGGGGTTACAGATGTTTGAGAAGAAAAAAATAACAAGTATCGGTGATTGCCTTCGAAAATGGATTTTCACGGCTTCAAGAAATGAAGATGGGCATGCGATGGCGGCGGCTTCATTAGGAAAGGCATTCCAGTTCACAATTGCTCGGGGCAAAGAAGATCCTGAAAACGTTGCTGTGCGAGCAACAGGCCTAGTCATCTGAAACGGATGCGCAGCGCGATGGGACATGTGGGTGCGATGCACAATGCAAGATGCTTGATTGAGCTTGAGCTTGATGCTTGAGATTGATGCTTGATTTCGGATTTTGTGCAGCGAACAAAGGCTGGCCCTGCGGCGACGAAGTAAGAGGCTTTCAAGGCTGGAATTTTCCTTCAGAGAAGAAACGCTAATGGAATACGATTTGGTTTATTGGGGTTTAAAGTCCCAAAGCGACTCAGGCTATGGGGACGCCGTAGTGAAGGTCTCCGGAAATTTCGACCACCTGGGGTTCTTTAACGTGCACTGACATCGCACAGTACACAGTAACGTGCACTGACATCGCAGAGGCCTCTAGAATTTCGCCTTCATCGAAATTCAGCCGCCGCAGACGGGATCGAACCCGCGTCTTTCGGGTCAGCAGCCGAGCGCCGTAACCACTGAGCCACCGCGGCGGGGCGGTGATGGAATACGAGTGTGCATGATGCGCGAAACGGACGGTACGGCTTTGAATCAACTTGAGCACTTTTGTTAGGCATATCTGAAGTGGGTTCCAGATGGCATTAGCGTACTCAAGTTTCGATCGGATGAGTGTTTTATATGCCAGAAGTTTCACGTGTTGGGTGCATGACGTAGGTGACGTTTCATGAAACCTAAAGACTTGTTGGCAGATGATATGATGTTAGTTATGTGCGTGCACTGTTGTGACCGGAGGACCAGCCAGCGGTAACAGACGAGCCAGGCAGGTGCCATCGAGCTACCGTGACTAAAGGCGCGGTTGTACGGAGAGGGCGCAAGAAACGCTGGCGTAAGGGCGGACAAAGGCATCAATTCTTGTCGGTGATGCTGAATGTGGCGCTTCTCCCGCACAGCGCTTTCCCGTGGACTAGGGTGCCTCGATGCCAGCGCCGCTTGGCATCGAGGCACCCTACCGTGGACCGGCGGAGGAGACCCCTAGAGGCAGCGACGGCGGCACCAACCCAACGCCCGCTTGCCCCTGAGCAGCCCGACAAAGCGGGGGCAGAATTCGTCCTTCCCTCCTGAAGGGTCTCGTGTCTCCCATGGTCACGGTCGCCGGATAGCAGCCAACGACCCTTTGGGCCTGGTCGGCCCGCGGGAAAGCGCATTTCGCGACTGCAAGGCGCCAAGGTTTCCCCTTGCCTGTGTGTGTTTCCGTGGGGTGTACGCGGTCACGTGGTAAGGGCGGAGCCCATTGGACACTCGACCAGATATGAGGTTCCCTAGCTAGGTGCCTGGGGACTATCAACGGTATTTAAGCCGCAATCTGTCGCACGCCGGCAGTGGTGGTGGCGATAACTCGCCAGTCACAGGCCCGTGCTAGTTTCCTTTCCTCTTCCTTCATGCACTTACTACTACTACTACTACTACTGTGTCTCAGCGCTTCATTTCGGGCTTTTGGTCTGCTTGTTATTTTCTAAATATGTAGAATAAACCTTCGAGCTTGCTGATTCTCCTGAAGACTTCGTTTCGTACTCTCCTTACTTCATCGCGATGCGGTGAAGAGCTCGGTCCAGATCCCCAAGCACATTAGCACCAAGAAAGATCGCTACAGGGGGGGATACCAAGACACTTATATGACTGGGATCGTTCTTTGGAAGAATTAGCAACTTCATATGAAAAAAGAAGGGTGTTACGCTGGCGAGTAAAAGAGACGAGTTTACATTCTCGGAATTCTTTTTTGCGCACAGCAAGACGACACAATAAGGACGAGGAAGAGAGGACGGAGCGCGAAGACAGGATACAATCCGTCGTGTCTTCCTCGTCCTTATTGTGTCGTCTTTGTGTGCGCAAAAGAGAATTTTGAGAATGGTACAACTAGCCCCACAACGCATATTACTGGAGTTTACATTTTTTGGCGTTTAAAATCAGTAACCAGCAATCACCATTCTTGGACTTGGTTGAGATCATGCTGTAGAGCTATTTGATCAGAGATATTAGTAATTTTCGAGAGATGACGCAGCCGTCGGCGAAAAATGTTATCTGACAGTGTACATCAAAAAGTAGGTCATTTATATATGTTAGAAACAGCAGAGGGGCGAGGGGCGGGACACCAGATGTTACAGGGATTGTGTACTTTGTTGTTAACAACGACGAACTGTGAGCGGTTAGTATCAGAATTCCTTAATCTAGTTCAGAATGTTGGGACGCAAATTGAGAGCCGCGAGTTTCAGCGGCAAGCGTTGCTGAGGTACCTTGTCCAAAGCCTTTGCAAAATCTAAGAATATTGAATGAGTTTGCAGGTTGCGATCAGGGTTAATGTGCAGGCTAAAAGTAAAGATTGCTATTTTTGTCTCGCACGAGAGGCCCTTTCGAAGCCATGTTGCGCAGGATGGAAAGACGTTTGAATCTAGGAAGTTTATGATATGGGAGTAGATGACATGTTCCATGATTCTGCATGGCCCTCTGGTTAGGGAGATTGGGCGATAATTTAATTGGGATTCTTTTGTATCCGACTTGTGGACCGGGATAACCTTCCCCATCTACCAGTCGTCCGGTAGCGTTCCTGTTGAAAGAGTCTGTGAGAATAATAGGGACAGATACTTGGAGGATATGCCCCTAGTATTTTTTAAGATTTTAAAATTTTTGTCATCAACTCCAGCAGATGATGAAAACTTAATTTTGTCAATGAAGATCAAGATGCCATGCGCATTGAACAGGGGACATTACTGAAAACATTGTCGGAGATAGGCTGAGAATTGATTGGTCGGTTTCTGTCGTGAAAACCGCGGAAAAAGAGCATTACGGTTTGGCGCCGTATGAGAGAGAACTTGAATGGGGCGTTAATAACTTTATGATCACTAATTTAGCGCAGATAGATAAATGATGTTTGATTTTCAGGGTGGTTCGTTAGGATTAGGTCTAGAATGTTTGATGTTCCGTCAGTAACACGAGTGGGTTCAAGGACCATTTGTCTGAGTTTAAAATTTAGACATACATCAAAGAAATTTCTTGCTTCTGAGTTTCAAGCCGTCACTGGTCCTACCTTTTGACAATCAATACACGGAAAGTTAGTCTCCAAAAAGGAGAAGTTTTGCCTTAGGATGTTTGGTAGTAACCTGGACAAGCGTTTCGTTTAGTTTTTCGGCTGACCCTAGTTTACTGTTTGGGGTCTTATAGCTGGCTCCAAGAAGGGCGGTTTCGTGTGGAGTGCTGCATTTTAGCCACAAGATTTCAAGATCAGAAATGACGTTAACAGTTGGACATGACATTTGTTTGTAAACGGCGATAAAGCATTTCCTCTTTGTGCACCTTTACGGTAGTTTTTATAAAGCTTTGAATCTCGCATGTCTTCCAGAACCTCACTATCTGCAACCTCGTTCGTGAGCCACGTTTCGGTTACGATTAGTATGTTGCTGACAGAAGACGAGAAATTTGGCAAGCTTCAGCGCTTAGGAAGAAAACTGCCAGCATTTGCGTAGATTATCGACAAAGAAAGGTTGTTTTGAGGGTTTCTTCCTGGCTGATTGCGCGCTTTCGGACGGAGAGATGATTCCCATAAGGTTTCGTTGACAGCTTGAGTTTGTTCATCAAAAGTATAGCGCCGTAGTAGCGAAAAAGGTCCAGTTAGGTTTTTCACGAACGCAGTAAGTTGCTTGCGTGCATTATTGAACAGGACGAGAAAAGTCCTCACCTATACTTAAGTCATTGTTTTTGAGCTTTGGTCCTTTTGATAGAATGATTCCTTTAGTTTTAAAAGAGGCCAATTTCACTGCTATTGGCCTTTGGCGGTCTGTGCTATGTTGGGCAAGGCGGTAAGCGCGTTCAGTATCTTTGGGCCCGCCGCGGTGGCTCAGTGGTTAAGGCGCTCATCTGCTGACCCGAAAGACGCGGGTTTGATCCCGGCCGCGGCGGCCGAATTTCGGTGAAGGCGAAATTCTAGAGGCCCGTGCACTGTGCGATGTCAGTGCACGTTAAAGAACCCCGGTGGTCGAAATTTCCGGAGCCCTTCACTACGGTGTCCCTGATAGCCTGATTCGCTTTCGGACGTTAAACACCAATCAACCAATTATCTTTGGACTCTTATTCTAAGCTAAGATTTTGGTTTATTGGTTTATTGTGGTTTAACGTTCCAAAGCGACTCAGGCTATGAGAGACGCCTTAGTGAAGGGCTCCGGAAATTTCGACCACCTGGGGTTCTTTAACGTGCACTGGCATCGCACAGTACACGGGCCTCTAGAATTTCGCCTCCATAGAAAGTCGGCCACCGCGGCCGGGATCGAACCCGCGTCTTTCGGGTCAGCAGCCGAGCTAAGCTAAGATTTTGAAAGCTGTGATCTATAATAATCTTTTCGGATTGTTCATAGGTTTCTGGTGTACTTGGATCGGGGAGGCCATAAAATATCAGGTTTTTCGTTCTCGACTGGTTCTCGAGATCATCCGATGCGCGAATCAAGGATGGACTGAAGGCTTTCAAGTTGTGTTGGTATGTTGCCCAGACATTGCCATTGGATTTCCAGGTCTGCAATTCAATTACTTAGGACGAATAACGTTTTATCAGTTGGTTTTTGAGACCTCAATGATGAGCTGCGATTGACCGGCTGTTAACTTCTGTAGTTCAGCCAAGACAGTGTCAGCATTAGATGGTCCCGGGTTCATTTCCACATCGCCAGAAACCAGCAACAATGCGCCGATTATATTTTCACATTCAATAGCGAGACAAAAGCAACACTGCGAACTCGGTAGTTGTACCAGGCAAATATTGTGTTTTTTTTTTTTTTATAGGAACTGGATACTCGTTACTAACCTGCATTGAAAAGGCTAGCGTGCTAGCGCGAATGCATTGGCGCAGCCGCAGAGCCAGTGCGCGGAGGACGGGGTGGGGGGGGATGGAGTCGCTGTTTTATAGGTGACGTGTTGCAGGTTATCGGTGGCGATCGGGTTGATGATGCTGGTCCGACGGTGCGGTTGCGACAGGGGGCGTTCCGAGGTGCTGCCAAATGTCGGTGTGCAGGGGACAGGAAGCCAAGTCGCCATCTTGAAGTAATGACACGGTAGCCAAAGTGATGGCTGGCGTGCCAACCAACAAGACCGGCAGGAAAGCACAGATGAAGAATCGGGCGAAAGCCTGCATTGCGAAGGTAAGCGCGTTAGCGACGTGTACAGTGGCACAGCCGCAGAGCCCACCAAAAAGTGCGGACATATCTAGGGCACCAGCGTTTCCAAGGTTGCCTGCAATTTTCTAGGAATCCACTCGTCTTACTAGAAGAGGTCCTGCAGCGTAGGGGTAGGGAACGTCCACGGGAATCATTCACAACCTGATCAGGCGGTATGGTCCTTTGGCGGAAGAAAAAAATTAGGGCCAGGATTAATATAAGAATTCTATTGCAATTCTATTTCTTGTCGTCTTTCATCACTGGCTGGCGCGTTGACGCCCATATAAGCCAGTCAGCGCGGCGGGTGACAACAACGGAATAGAAAAGAGTGAAGAGAATTGCTAAATTTACCGACTCAGGTTTCTTTCATTGCGTGAGAGTCAGCTCCGGATGGGAGAACGATTGTGTCTTCTAAGGAAACGACGGCGACCTCCAGCCGAAGTCACGAACAAGTTGCGAACGCAAGTGAAAAATAAATAAATAAATAAATAAATAAATAAATAAATAAATAAATAAATAAATAAATAAATAAATAAATAAATAAATAAATAAATAAATAAATAAATAAATAAGCGTTCTACTGTAGCTCAGTTAATTTCGACGGTCTTTTCTAACGCCATGATTTTAAGCTCCCCATGACTGGTAATAAAATAGTTTTACTAGGAGGTGTGGCACGGACCGTCCGTCGCTCTGTCCTGCACTTCCTTATCGCTGTTCGTGTTCGAATTGACTGGAGGGAGAATGACACTGCTTTGAGGGATTTACACTATATAAAGGGGAAGTTTTCAGGACATGTTCCTGCTTAGAAGGGTAGCAGTCTGGGACTGTTGGTAGCTGATGATCAGGTGCGGTCCGGCGCCCACCTGTCTCAAGATAAAGGGGTAACGTCTGGTAAGACTACCGCCTCCCGTTTCAACACATAAAACAATGTATACAGCAAATAGCATAATTTCAAGGCATAATATCGGGCACTAATATAAAAATGCGTATCCACAAGAGTAATCGGACTCACTTATATCTAGGGATTGGACTTCTCGGTTTTTATTTTTCGAAAATTCGGCAGTCTATTTTTGGTGTTTATTTGAGAACGCCACTTGGTTTTTTTGTTTCGACGAATATTATTTTCTACATACAAATTTTCGGTTCTTATCGGTGAAATATATGATACCCCTGTTCGGTCAAAAGCTATAAGCGCGCTACAGAAGCGAAAATGTTGTTACTATGAATTTCAGTGAAAAAGAGCCCGCCGTTGTTAAAATAGAGGTCTAAGTGTTACGTCGTCCAGGTAGCGTGGCCAGTTATTACGTCTCCCTGGGGCTCGTCCGAGATGAGGAAACGGTCTGAAGCTTCGAAGGTTGGGGATACGAAAACAAGCAGGTTTAATGGCATTTACATAAAGAAAGGCAGAAAAGCAAAGAAACAAAAATTAAGAGTTCAAAGCGTCGAGCGACTGGATGAGCCTGTTACCCAAGGCCCAGAGCGTTCGTTCTCACTTTGGGTGCTGGCTAAATAGCCTAAGGCTCCGCACCCTTTCACCAGGCGGCAATTCAACACGACACACAGAACGGCACAGCACAACAATCGAAGGCACCTGCTGCAGAGTCCACGCGTGGGAACTGGCGAGGAGGAAACGCAAGTCCTCAACTCCTTCGCACTGCGGTGCAACATTACTGCAGCAGCACGTGTCTGTCGAATACAAGTGTGGCATAGACATGCTGGCGCCGCGGCCGCATCTGCGCCGGCTTCCTCCGATTCGTTCCGTTTCCTCTCAGACGCGGTTAATCCTTTCTTCCCTTGTCGTCGGTCCATCGTCGGTCGCTTCTAGAAGGGAAGGTCGTTCGCACCGAGCCGAGCGTGGGAAGAGCTCCATCGACCACTTTCCAGCTAGTCATCCTTTTTGGTGGGGTCATCTTGGGGTCAAACGACCTTTCGAAATTTCCGCTGTTGAATCCGCCACCGTTATCATCCCGGGTCTCAAGTTGGGTTAGTCCGAGACAGGACGCTACGTGCGCGCGGCTATTTACATACAGTTTACTCCTTGTGTAATTGTGCGCAGTGGCCGCTCGCGCGCACTTATTTTCGGACAATGCTTGGACATTAGCGCGCGAGCGGCGCGAACTTGATTACTTTTGTATTTTGTAAATAGTGTACAAACCTCTACCCTGTCCTTTCTCGCTGTCGCTCCCCTCTATACTTCTCCTCACTATCCTCTCCCTTTCCCTTTCGTTTCCGCCGGCTGCAGCTCGGGTGCTTAAGATATTAGATAGCAATTGCCGCGGCCGGCAACACTCTTTTACTTCACTTTTTTATTTATTTATTTATTTATTTATTTATTTATTTATTTAATAAACCACTACCACCACCACCATAAGTTTATCTAGTTTCATGCATCTGGTCGAGTTGGTACTTTTAAAGCGAAAGCTTCACTACGTCATGTTCGGCGAGCTTCGCCGACTCCGTCGCTTTGACCACCTTCAGAGGCCTTCAGCCGCTCCGGAGCTGCGCTGGCTCGACCATGTGACTAACACGTCACTCGCCGCCGCCGCCGGCGCGCGCCCTCTCTCCACCGCCGCAGCTGGAGCTGGCCATCTCGGAACCTTACGCAGAGGACCTTGCAACGTCGTCAGCAAGCGACATCTAACCACCCCGAGGCTATCGCTCGCTTTCGCTTTGTATTTATATCTAGGTTAATAGGCTCTAAAATAACGCACAACCGCCCTCCTCACCTCGATCCCTCCCACGGAACGGTAAACCACTTGAGAGGAGGTCTCTTAATTTCCCTGGTTCCCCTGAACAACTAGAGGCAAACCCTGCGCCACCCACCAAGCCCCCAGAACCGAAGAATTCACCATTCTAACCACCAGAGCAGGTAACCCGCAATGGGCCCTGCGAGTGGCGTTGGCCAGATAGCCAAGGCGATTGGCACACCCAGCGCTGCGCCCTCGCAATTGCAGCAGGCCCTATATAGGCCACGCAAGCGGCAAGAGGCACACACCTCAATACGCTGCTGCAAGGAATGCTGCTGAGGGACGGACGGGACTAGATCCCACACCTACCTCCCCAAAGGGGCAATGGCCTCGCATTCCAAGTATGGCTATCCCTGTAAAAATCAGCAGATTCTGCGAGCTCGCACAACCTTCAACCGATAAGCCGAGGGTGGTCTTAGTCGCAATGCAAAGCGACCCCCGGGCGTCGCAATGCAAAGGGACCCCCTGGGGTTCTTTAACGTGCTCTGACACCGCACAGTACACGGGCCTCTAGAATTTCACCTTTATCGAAATGCGGCCGCTGCAGCCGGGATCGAACCCGCGTCTTTCGGGTCAGCAGCCGAGCGCCGTAACCACTGAGCCACCGCGGCGGGCCAGCTCTGCCTTAAGGGTATGACGCGATAGCGTAGTGGTTTAGGCTTTCCATTCTGAGCAGTTTGACACCTTTGAATGCATTTTTCATTTTTTTTTTCAATTGTTTCAATTAACTAACTAATCAGTTACACGCTCTAAATTTTCTTAATTAGCATTAGCAAGCATTGGATTTTCATTCTTAGCATTTTGACACCTTTGAACCCCCCTTTTTCCAATTTTTTCTTCCTTTATTTATTCAATTAATTACAGTTACTTCACTAACTCGGCATCGCCTATCACACACCACTCATTCATCAATCACTGTATCCACAAATTACCATGATACGATTTTTTTTTTTGCGCAGCCCCCGATTATTTCCGACACTCGGTGCCGACTACGCCGACGGCTTTTCGACCGAACGAGCTGTACACGCTATCGCGTAAAAGAACACGCTTTCAGCAGGACGCTTACTTGCAGCCTTCATATTACCGCGGGTGATGCAATCGCGGGCGGCCGAAAGCCCGACAGAACTATTTTGTTTTCCAAGCACTCCGTTTTTTCACGCGGCGGTGACGACAGGCAGACAGAGAGAAGGCAGACAACCTTGAAAAGCTCCCAGTTCACTGGGTGCTTTTGCCCACAAAAATTAGCAAAACAACTAGTTGGCGGCGACAGCGATGCGCACGCTTGGTGCTACGTTTACCGCGGCTGTCGGCCGCTCTCTATTTCGACGTGACTTAAATATATAAGCGTGGAGGTTTCGAACGGCCAGAACAATGTAGAGTCACCTCAAGCCGCCATGAACGCTGAAGTTGTGTCAAGGGAGGAATGAATTTTTTTTTTTTGAAAAACAAGTTGTGTTTCACGGCGGTGATCAGAAAATGACGACGCCATAAGCTGGTGGTGATGGAAGAACACAGGAAAAGTAAATTGCACCGAACATCGAAACATTACACGCTTTGCCTAAGTGGGATATTTTCACGGAGGCGAATTACACAAACGCCCGTGTGCTGTTCGAAGTAAGCGCATGTTAAAAAGGTTCTCCAGGTGGTCTAAAGTAGTCCGGATTCCTTCACTACGGCGTCCTCATAACCCATGTGTCAGTTAGGGAGGTTAATGTGACACATGCAATGCTTTTCCTATGTGTTTTCGGACATGCCGCAATCCGTCGTCGAGTCTTTGCAAACATTAAGAGAAACCTACCAACTTTCTTTTTTTATTGCAGCATTTTCATTGCCGCAGGTGTCATAAGTGTCTGAAATGTGACAATAATGAGGACTTGACAGGGCCTACAAGGAGACATAGATTATATTGGGACTAAAAAAGAAAAAAGAAAAGTGTGTCCCGGCCCGCACCCTACGAGGAGACAGCTAAACTATAGGCTTATCGCGTTCGCTCCGATCATTTCGCGGGCAACGACTACTCTGTCCCCATGAGAGCAAGCTGCATTTGTCGGCCGTGCAGGTGGTAAAAGTCACCAAGGCACGTGGCTAGATATCACGCATACATGTATCAATTAATGACGTATTCCACTTAGCGATCCGGAATACGAAAACTTGCTCAGCGAAATCGAAGATCATGTTTCATGACATGGTTTACGCAATAAGCGCACTGGTGCTAAAAGACGGAGACAACACACACAAGACAGGACTAGCGGCGCCAACTTCCAACTAAGTTTATTCATGGAATAAAGCACTTAATAACCACACGAGCAGTCAAGAAGATAAGAGCAAAACAGATAAAAGCAATTATAACGGTGACAAAGACCCACTAAGAAAACTAATCTCTTCATCTGACAGCGACACAGATGGCTTGCTTATGCAGATATGGGCCCTCTGCTTGATGTGATATGCTTCTATTATTTTGAGACGGAATTGGTAATAGCGCTACAGCAAGACGTACACAAGAAAGACTGACACAGGACATGAGCTAACTTCATCTGTGTTTATTTACTGCAAAGCCAGCAAATATATAGAAAATTTGAGACATGCGCAAAAACCGGTACAACAAGGCATCAAGAAAACCGTTCAAGATATGATATCTCAGTCTTGAAAAGGCGGACCGAAGTATCACTAACACAATCTAATCCCTTATTTTTAATATGGAATGCGTCCAAAAGCTCCCGTGCCTTCATATCACCACTCCTGCCCAGAATCTTTATCTCCCGAAGCCGTGGCTCACACTTCTTGCATTGCTGGCATCTTTTTGCCCCGGCTCATGTTCTGCCACACGATTTCACACGAAGCACTCTCAACAAAGCCATTCAGCAATCTTAGCACAAGACAAGAACCTCCTATCACCCTGTCGCAACACATTCCCCGAAAGCGCGAATCTCTTTCCACGAGATTGATAGAAGGCAAGGCGACACATGTTCCACACTCCTGCCTTATCAGAAACGCCTCAGCTAACTCCCTGCTGCTCCGATCTGGGTGGTTGAACAAGATATTCGTCCTGTCCAAATGGGGGAAACAATCTTTACACTTCCGGCAGTGTACAGCCAGGTTCGATGAAACTGCCCCTTTCACTGACTTGCGGTGTTCAAACAGCCGCTCCTTTATACAGCGGCCTTTTTGGCCGATGTACGTCTTGCCGCAGGAAAACGGTATGAGAATAAACCCCTCCGGTGTCGCAAACGACGAGAGGTTTTTTGTGTGAAACTGTGCATCCATTCCTCGCTTGGTCATCCCGGCACTCGGGCTTCTTCCTTACCGCACTGCAGACTCTGCTCAGCTAATTCTTAGCTGTGAAAACTACTTTCACTCATATATCTCGACCCTACCTTCTTCAACCGGTGTGACATTCCATGTACAGGGTGGTCCAAAATATGTGCGAACACGGCTGAGCGTGGCCGCGCTCCGCGGCGCGCGGTGCAGGCGCACATGGGCCCGGAGGCGGTGCTTCGTGTCGTCGTCTGCTACACGTCGTCGTCTGCGGCCACACCGGATGCTCTGACGCGCCGCGGAGCGCGGCCACGCTCAGCCGTGTTCGCACACATTTTGGACGACCCTGTACGTACGGAATCCCCACGGTTCTTGTAAGCGTGCCGTCTTTTATGCGAAGCATACTAGCCGCACAACAGAGCTCTTCCTTGCTGCGCCGCGCGCGGCCGCGTAGCTACCACTTGACCTACATCGGCGCACCACGTGATATGACGTCACAACAGCTGTGAAAGCTGGGGCTCAACTCATGCGCTCGCTTGCGGACGCGCAGCCTCCGCCGGCGGTATGCTTCGCATCCTAGGCTTAACCATAAGCTAAGCCAGGCCATTTTTTTCTTTTGCGAGACTATCGCCCCTAGTCAGTATCCTCTCCGATATTTGAGCCAGAGCCACGTCCGGAAAACCAGCGTCCCTAAGCATCTGAACCTGCCCCTGGAAGCTAGTCTCAACCCTATGGGAGCACGATTTCCGCAATGAAGCTTTGAGACATGCAGTCACTATTCCCGTCTTGACCAACCTAGAGTACTCTGAATTGAAACAAAGGAGCGGCTTAGCTGTTCTTGGGTTATATTCCCAACACGTATATTCCCAACCCAAGAACAGCTAAGCCGCTCCTCAGTTTCAAGTCAGAGCACTCTAGGTTGGTCAAGGCGGGAATAGCGACTGCATGTCTCAAAGCGACTGCATGTCACAGCCGCACAACAAACCGCAAGGAATCTGTGGTGAGCATCGGGCACCACACGCGGCCTCCCGTTTCTCTGGCCTTGTGTCCTCTGTAGCGCCCGCCGCATTCCACACCACCACCGTCGCAGGCGTATATAGGTCTGTAATTCTGAAGATAAGCGCAATGTCGCTGGCACAAGTCGGCGAAGTGAGTTTTTGTAACACTGGTTTTGAGCAATGTATGAGCCTCACGGATTCAGTCCTTCACACATGTGTTGATTAGAGGCAGATACACCGAAATAAATGCTTTGACGAACTGGGTAAAAAAATTACGCAAAATGAATTAAAAGAAGATTGTGCAACAACTTCAGTTTCAGGGAGAAAAAAAGGTGAGTTATGAGAAACGCAATTTGAGCATGCAAACGGCGTCAGTTGTTCGAGGAGTTGTTAGAGGAACGGTAAAGGAATTCCTCGACCGTTCCATGCCAGCAGCCCATGCTTTTATTCAGGTTGCACACAACAGCTTTATGTCGTTTCCTTTATGACCTCTCCTTCCTTCCTTCTTTTTATTTCGAAACTGAAGACTCCCTACTACACTTTTGTATTAAAATTATTGTGCTTAGATTTATACCGTGCAGGTAAGCGTGCGTGATCTCTTAGTACCTAAACAATTAAGCGCAGCGCAGAAATAGTCAGAGTAGCACTATGCGGCTGTCTAAAACGATAAGATGGTTCCATCCGCGTAGCGCTCGCCGTCATTTTGTGAACATTGGCCCAGCTTAGCTGAAACACCTTCTTCTATTTTGAGTAGACGAAGCCGCAATCAATAGAGACGCTATCTAGCAGACTAGAAATTTATCTGCACTTAAATTACGCTGTAGTGCACGTCATAAAGGTTTCGAGGCTATGGATGCTTTCAGCAACTGCACTCATAAGGTTACGCATAAGGCGTAATCCGTTGCACGCTTCGTTATTGAGAGCACGTCTGTGATTTCTGGGATCACTACCGGCCGGTAAGCCATAACCAATCAGCCTTTATTATTTTGCTTTTGTCTGGAGCTGTAGACGCCAGAAAAGGGAAGAATTAACGCATGGCACTGGCCTACTCAGTTTCTTCCAAAATACAAAACCCGGAAGTGAAAGACGCCAAGAATGCATAATGCATGCGACATCGGAGGCGAAAGAGGTGGAAGCCAGAAGAAGCGACGCGCATGAAGCCGCCAGAGTGGCGTATTCTGCGATATATAGAGAGAAGACATAAAGGAAACGGGAAAGGGCAGAAAACCGACGCGGGCGAAGGCAGATCCCCGCGGTGCACGCGCGCATAGTTTCGCATTGCCCTCAGCCCGTCACGTCGGCAACTCGGCGGGGGTCCTTATTCGCAGTCCTGGTCAGTGCATTGAGTAAACGTGTTGAACGTGGCTGGACCGGACGTAGCAAGAGGCGCCATCAGTCGCACGTTTCTGAAGCACTTGCGTCTCCACACGGTTGATTTTTCAAGAACGAGGATCAGCTACCGTTCACTTCGCCTGCCGTTAGCCAGCGCCCTGCAAGCAACTACAGTAAGTTCGTCATTCATTATAGCTGATTTTAAACTGTGTTAGAGAAGCCGTGGCATAATAAGTCGTGAAAAAAAAATTAGGTGTGGTTCAACTACTGCTGAAACTGCTTAGAGAGCGAAAACTATGGCGTATTGGGCAACTATACGCGGCTTGGCGTCTGTAACGTTCAGTGCGTTCCGGACACTGGATAGGCAGCGCGCCCACCCTGCCACCCTGGCAGGTGGCAGTTAATGGTTGATCGCGAGGGTTTGCTCACCCAATGAAAACTGCGGCCTACTGCTGCAGTGTCGCGTGTCTGCCACAACGTTGACAGCGCTAACGCATGCAGCCCAGATCTCTCTCTCTCTCTCTCATCACCCCACGTGCCTATATATAAGCGCGATTCAGGCGTCCACTGACCCAGGGAGCCAGTTATGTGCACTTCCTTTCCTTCAAATCATCGGAGTCTAAAACGTCAACGCCGACGCAATGAACGCAATGAACAGCGACGGCCTATGGCTTCAGTGCCGCGTTTCTGCCACAACGTTGTCAGTGCCAACGCATGCAGCGCATGCCACGTAGCTTAAGACACGACTGGGGTGTCCACTGCCCCAGGGGGCCAGCTATGCGCCTTTCGTTTGCTTTCGAAGCTGCCGCTCTTCATCGGTTTCGTAGCTTAAAGCGCGACTAAGGTGTCCACTATCGCAGGGGGGCAGTTATGCATCTTTCCTTTCCTTTGCTTTATGTGAAGGTGAAATGAAGGTGAAATCCGCAAGCACACCGTGACCTTGGCTTTGCCTAGCGTAGTGAAGCTTTCACTTCCAAAAAAAACAAAAACAGATGAGCTCAGTCCATAAAGGTGAATGTGGGGACCAAGTGCAGTTTAATAGAAGTAAAAACTTCAGCCGCAGGTGGGCTTTTAGAGTGGTACCAACCAACGCGTACTTTTGGCACACACGCCATGGAGCGAGCAGAAACATTTATTGCATCATACAAGCCTTTCTTTGCGGGTAAGACGCCGATGAAGCTGCGGCGGCACCAGGCCGCGCACTGTTGTGAACGTTATGTTTCGAAGAACGACAGTTTTCCGTGCTTCGACCTCGAAAACCAATTCCCCGCTTTTGTGGAAACATTTGGACTTATTTACGACCGTCTGTGCCCTTCGAGGAAGGCGCCTCCCGTCCCTCTGGCGTGGACGACCGTGCCCTTCGAGGAAGGCGCCCCCCGTCCCTCTGCGCCACGCCAGCCGCCTCTCCCTGGAGAGTGTCGCTCAACACCGGGGCCCTCTAGTGGCGAGAGGGGAGGTGTCTGGCGACTGAGACCGGGGGAGCGCGAGATAACCACGAGAGCGTCAGTCGCAAAACGAACCTTGTACTCATGGAACCTTTTTGTAAGCTCTCTTTCAGCCAGTATTAAATTCAGTTATTCTTTGTTCACCGGTTGCTTATTCTTCGCTGAAAGTCAATGTATTCACGACAAAAAATATACTTGGTGCCGAAACCCGAGACGGGAAGTGAAGAGACGAAATTCTGAACAACGAACCGTGGATATTCGCCTGATTGTGACCTTTCATGGCAACGCACAAGTAGTCTGCCCAACGCTGCTACATGAAGTCGTAGAAGGCGGAGTACGAGCAGATTTTCGAAAACAACGATCGCATCATAACCGTCTTGGTAAAGCTGCAACAGTGTATCTGCAACCCGACTGGAAATACACCAACGACTCAGTGCGAGAATAACGGCGCCCAGACAACGACGACCTCGAAGATCAGGGCCATACTGCCAAAGCTGGAGCTCACGAGATTCAGCGGACGGCGACACGACTGGCAGCCCTTCTGGGAAGTATTCGAACAAGTCGTCGGCAGGAACGAAGAAATGTCATCTGTCGACAAGTTCCACTACCTGAAGGCTTTGGTCACAGGTGACGCCGCCGCTGCACTCGCCGGACTTCCACCCACAGCGCGATGCTACAGCGACGCTGTAGAGCTTCTCAAGAAGCGCTTCGGCAACGAAGCGCTCCTGATCTAAAAGCACATAAAGAAGCTAATTGATTTACAACCAATTCGCTCTTCGGACGACGTACGTCGGCTTCGCCGCCTGTACGATACGCTGGCTGCGCACATCAAGGGCTTGCAGATACTGGGACGAAAGCAGGATTCATACAGCTCACTTCTCATGCCAATCGTGCAAGGAGTATTACCAACGGACATTCTTCTCGAGTACAGCCATCCTTTTCGAGTTTTGTGCTTTGTGTCCTGCGCGTGTGTTTGTACTGTGTCCTACCAAACCTTCACGCGCGTGCGACCTGTATATATTTATATTTATCATGTATATATGTAAATAGATTCATTGTCAGTGTACCCCTCCCCGTGTCCTTTCTACTATCCCCTCACCTCTCTCTTTTCACTTCTGCACACTGCCTGCTATCCTTTATTTCTGCTGCCCCAGCTCAGGTGCTTCCAGCCGCGATAGCAGATGCCGGGGTCGCAAAAATTCTTTTATCTTCCATATTCGATGCAAATAAAAGCCACTACTACTACTAACCTGGAAAGTGGTCCAAATTCAACGGCCGACCTTGTGGGCTTGTTGCTCAACTTCCGCAGACATAAAAAAGCTCTCGTAGCGGATATCGAGCAGGCGTTCTTACAGATCGCTGTAAGAGCTGAGGATAGAGACTCCCTGCGTTTCTTGTGGTATGAAACGATGCCTGAACTAGGTGGCCCACTTCCGCCAATTATGACATGGCGCATGAAACGAGTTCCATTCGGGACGACTGCCATGTCCGTTCTTGCTCTTTGTCACTATCCAACACCACTCAAAGAACATAGAGCCACAGTTCCCGATCACTGCAAATCGACTGCAACCTAGCCTTTATGTCGACGACATACTGATGGGAGCCGAAAACGAACAGGCCGCACTGAATCTCTACAATGAGTCAAACGCAATTTTCGGAGCGGCCTCGATGCAGCTGCACAAACGGGCATCAAATAGTGAACAGTTGTGTCAGAGATTTGTGCAAGACTCGAAGGAAGCCAAGCCGCTGGGTTACCTATCAGGAGAATTGAAGGTGTTAGGACTCACGTGGAAACCAAGTACAGACATGTTAACATTCTGCCCCTGCACCGATACAATCCCCACGACAGAACCACCCATCAAACGATCCGTCCTACAAACTACCGCACGGATTTATGATCCCCTACTCCTAGGGTGGCTATCCCCTTTCATCGTACGAGCGACGGTACTATTTCAGCAGCTTTGGCGCCTGAATATCGAATGGGATGGTGCCCTGCCCGAAGGAATTGCAGCGGAGTGTTCAAATTGGGTTGACGAACTGTCTTACCTCCTGGAGGTCAAAGTGCCGCGATACTACAAGGCAAAGGCAGGCAGAGACGGAGCGACCAGTCTGCACATTTTTGCGGATGCGAGCCCAGTCTATATGGAGCCCAGCCTATGGAGCGGTCGCCTACCTGACGACAGATGGCGATGATGGTAGTGCGACAATAATAACAAGCAAATATAAGGTCGTTCCAATTAAGGAGCTTACCCTAGCCAGACTGGAGCTAATGGCATGCCTGCTAGCTGCGCGATTGGGCCGCTACATTCTCGACCAGCTAGAAGAACCTCCCCAAAATATCTATTTCTGGACAGACTCAACCATCGCATTAGATAGATAGATAGATAGATCTTTATTTAGACAACAAGGTCTCGGATACAGGGGCAAAAGGCAGATGCACTCTGCCTGACGGGGCCCAAGCACCCGACACAATGCTCAGGACAAGCGGCAAAAGAAGCAAGAGCTTCATACACTCTGTTGAGAACGGGGCCACACAACCCACCGCTGGAACCAGTGTTAAAGATGGGGCTTCTATCCCACCGCTGGAACCAGAGTTGAAGACGGAGGGGTCCTGGAGATGACTAACTCGTTTAGCCCCGCAGGTACCGGCTCCGAATGACGATGTCGGACTGCGTTGTCGAGGAAACTGTACAGAAGGGTTTATTCTACATATTTACAGATGAGAATCGAATCCAATGCTCCGATCACACAACAACATCCCGTTAAATACGGTTCGCGTTCCCTAGATCCCTGACTGGGGAACTTGGTTCGAATAACGTTGTCCAATCGGATGGGCCATTGATGACGCTGGCGGTACCACCCACGGCACGGGGCGGTGCTGAAGCTCTCGCTCTCTCACAGCTCGGGGGATGAGAAGGGGAAGACAGTCATCAAACACAGATGCGTCACCTTGACCACTGCCGCAAGTATTCTGTGCGTTGCCTCCGTGGGAAAGCAGTATCCCGCAGTCTTCTCGCAGGTGGTTGAACCTTCTCGAACTCCCCCGCCGGATGGCCGAAGCACGAGACCCATTCGACACAGCGTCTTTCAATTAGCAGCCTCGCTCAGCGTGACCTTGCGTAGCATCATCCAGTCCGGTGACCCGAAGGCTTCCGCCGTGCTTCTTGTGCATCTCTGCTTCCAGCGTTGCGGCTGCTGTCACAAGTTCTCGCCGCATCTCTGCCTAACGACGACACTCGTCTGACAGTAATTTCTCCCAGCCCCGTGGGAGACAGCGTCCTTCGATCGGTTCGGAGGTTCGGTGATTTGGAGAGCAACAGCCCCGGCCGTCGTCGTCTATGCTTCTGCCGCCGGCGCCAGGCCTCGTCATATCCCTTGCTTTGCGATGAGTCACACCCGGCTCTCAGGACCACGTTGTCCACTCTTAACAGCTCGTCCGCGGCCCGAAAAATCTCGAATGGCCAGCGTTCACGACCGCTGGGCAGGAAGAGATGAGGCCGGAGTCGGGTGGAAGGGCTGGTTTCCAGAAATGGCATCCAAGCACGAACATTCAACAAAGAATGGCATCAGTGGACTGTTCCACGAGACAGGGCACTGACCCACAAGCAAGCGCTCGGAATTTGCCAAAGACCCACCAGGCTTCCCTCAATGACAATAAATGTTTACTAAAACATTACTGAATTTTGGCGTAATTTTGGTGCCAAGAAAGCGCAAAATATCCCCTTTGAAATCGCCAAAGACGGACTGCTTGGACCAAGGTTAAAATCAAAAACCCACACACAGTAGGTGGTCCTACCAAGTACTCCTGTCTACAACAATCGGCTGAATCCATCAGCATTTCCGTGCGGTTTTCCGTTCCTGAAACGCATCGAGAAATTGTTTTTGGAGAGCAGGACTCCGTCTAAGCAAGCGACCATTTTTGGGGGGACAAAACTGTCATAATCATGTTTGAGACGATGGTCAGTCTCAAACATGAACTTTGCGCCGTTCAAGTAACTATGGTAACCCGACAACATCTGTGCCGCCTAAACCAAACGCGCGCTCTTTGCCTAAAGCGCTTAACGCTTCTCTACATGTCAGCCTGCGGCTGACGTACTGAACATGGTGCTCTTCGTGGCCGTCGCCAACTTGACTTAATATAGCACCCAGTTCTCTATCACTGGCGTCACACTGAGCTTCTTTAACAAAATAAGTGGCCCGAATCAAAGGTCTGGACACGAGCGCTTCCCCCAGACGAGTTTTCTCTTCGGTCATTTCAGTGTACGTCAGTGAGGCTCCCTTTTCGTAAGGTGTCAGTCAATCAAGGGATCAACGCTCCGCCTACGCGACGATAAGCGTAGTTCTACTCGAGCTGCACTCCTGTGAGTGCCCTTATCTCTTGGTAGCATGGGAAATCAACACCTGTGATTTCTAACTCAGTGACGCCCTAGCCTTTCTAACTTAGTGACGCCATAGCCCTTGTCTAAGGTAAGGAAAAAAAACAGTAACCTCCGATCAACTCGTTTTAACTCAAAAGTAGCCTTTCCCTGCCTGATTTCATAAACACACACAAAAAAAAGAGGAATAAAAAAAAAAACAGCTACTTCGAATCGCCACGCGGGGGGGAAAGCTGACTCCCCGCCGCCGAGTTGAAAGGATTAGTCTTTCAGACGCGCCCGCCGGGGTCGCGCTTTGACTGATTGTACTGCGGTCAACTCGTGACAAAAGGCTGCAGAAAAAAACCATCCCTGACTTCCGCTTTCGCATCCGCGCCCCCTCGACGTGCTCGGAAAGCCTTGGCAGTGCATGCAATGTCGATGACCGACTCTGGACGACAAGCAGCGACCAGCGCGAGAAGCTGCTCCCTGTTCTCGCCACAAGCACGAAGCTCGGCCACCCTTTCGTCCTGCGCGATTCCTAGAATGGGGTGCCAAAAGTGAAGGACGAATCCCCCTCAAGTGCGCCCGCCGAACCCGCCTGCCTGCGTCGTCTCGGTTGTTCGACGCCTGCGTTTGCATGCGCTGAGTACCGTGCAACCTGGCGCCTCCTGTTTTGTCGGGCCGCCTTGCCCTTTCTCTTACGGGCCCTTTGTCAGGACGACGCGGTCTAGGTTTTCCTGCAGGCCGATGCCCCTTGATGCACTTCGCGCCTGTTTCGCTTGGAAGACGCGCTCTCCCCTTTTCATTACTGCGGTCAGCCTTTGACTTGCGTGCCGCCTGACCAGTAACTGCAAGCCTAAGTTTACGAGGCGCAACGCGGGAAGGCTTCGCCTTTCTTTCCACCGCATTTCTTTCTTTCGCACCTGTCCGCGCATCCGAATTTAGGGCTTTGAATTTGATCCGTTTCCTCTTGGTCCTTGCCCTTTTTCTTTTTCTGCGCCTAGACTGTACCGCGTGCGTTTCTTGATCACAACTAGCTATCTCTAGTTTTTCCGTCGCACTTTGGAAATTTTCCTCGAATTCAAAACTGGCCTCTCCGGCTTTGCAGCAGAGTGCCAGCTCCACGCAGCTGACAGACGGACATGAAACTGCCCCTGAGATCCCTAGCTCATTCCTTTGGGGGTTGTCCTCTCCAGCTTGCCTGTCGCTCTGCGCGCCATTCTCTGCATTGCTGCGCTCAGCTACAACTGAGCCCGCCTGGCTGTCGCTCTGTGCGTCATGCTCTACATCGCAGTGCTGAGCCACTACTGAGCCCGCTTGCCTGTCGCTCTGTGCGTCTTTGTCTACATCGCAGTGCTCAGCTACAACTGAGCCCGCCTGGCTGTCGCTCTGCGCGCCATTCTCTACTCTGCAGTGCTCAGCTACAACTGAGCCCGCCTGGCTGTCGCTCTGCGCGCCATTCTCTGCACTGCAGTGCTCAGCTACAACTAAGCCCGCCTGGCTCTCGCTCTGCGCGCCATTCTCTCTTTGTCTAGAAGTCTGGCTCTTACTTCTATCTTTATGTTCGGCAGCCTCGCATTCTTCTTGCGCCAGCTTTGCCAAGGTAGCTTCTCCCGAGCCTTTGTCACTGAAGCCACTGTGACATCTCAACTCGATCTTACCGCGGTTGTTACTCTCAAAAGGGGTTTTCGCTGTTTCTACCTCGAAACCTTTCTCGCTAGGAAAATCTCCCTTTTCGCGGTTCTGCCGGTTTGACGCCTGTACCGACTCTACTGAAAGGGTCGCGCTCGTAACTGTCCCGACAAAGCTGTCCATTGCCACTCCTTCCTCACTTGGAGGAGAATCCTCGCACTCGTGTCGTTGAGACGCTATCTCGGAATGCTCTCTCTTAGCATTACGTCCAACTACACTGGACACGGTCTCGGATTCTGCGGCTTTCCTTGGACTACCGTACCGGTTGAACGCGTTCTCTGCCACTTCCCTCGTGGTGTCGCGATTTACCAACGCGGCTACGGTCACAGACTTTTCGGGTCTTATCTGCGGACCTATTTCATAAGCATCGCTTGCTCTTTCAGGAGTTCCGGCTCTCACACTACCGCCCTTTCTTCGTATTTCGTTTTGAAGTTCTAATATCTTTAGTTTCCTTGTTTCAATTTCAACCTTCCACTGTTGCCGTTGCCGTTCCTTCTCTTTTTCCCACTCCCGATCAGCTTCCTCTTTACGCGCTTTTTCCTCTGTGCGCGCTTTTTCTTTACGGGCTTTTTCCTCCTGTATCAAGTTCCACGTATCTACCACCAACTGATCGTTATGCTTGACTTGTTTAAGAATGAATTCGCCCAATTCAATTTTGGTTAGTTTGCTAGGCACTTCAACTGACAGTTCCTCGCATATCAACAGCAAGTCCGACTTCTACAACCTCATTAGGTCCATGACAACGCTTTCTCCGCTTTGGCTCTGCTAAAACAACAATGCCTTGAGAATAACCCCTCTCAAACGACAAAGCCCTGATTCCCTGTCAAGATTATTCTCTGAATCTTAAAGCCTGGCGAATCCCATAGCAAAAGCCAAAACGCTCACCCGTGGAGAAAGTACGATGTCGCACGGTCCATCCCAGCTGCTGCCAACCAGTGTTGGAAGTGGGGGCCACATGCCCCTCCTTGCTGCCACCTGTGTTAGGAACGGGTCACAAGCCCACCGCTGGAACCAGTGTTAGAGATGGGGCTTCTATCCCACCGCTGCCACCAGTGTTGAGAACGGGGCCACACAACCCACCGCTGGAACCAGTGTTAAAGATGGGGCTTCTATCCCACCGCTGGAACCAGAGTTGAAGACGGAGGGGTCCTGGAGATGACTAACTCGTTTAGCCCCGCAGGTACCGGCTCCGAATGACGATGTCGGACTGCGTTGTCGAGGAAACTGTACAGAAGGGTTTATTCTACATATTTACAGATGAGAATCGAATCCAATGCTCCGATCACACAACAACATCCCGTTAAATACGGTTCGCGTTCCCTAGATCCCTGACTGGGGAACTTGGTTCGAATAACGTTGTCCAATCGGATGGGCCATTGATGACGCTGGCGGTACCACCCACGGCACGGGGCGGTGCTGAAGCTCTCGCTCTCTCACAGCTCGGGGGATGAGAAGGGGAAGACAGTCATCAAACACAGATGCGTCACCTTGACCACTGCCGCAAGTATTCTGTGCGTTGCCTCCGTGGGAAAGCAGAATCCCGCAGTCTTCTCGCAGGTGGTTGAACCTTCTCGAACTCCCCCGCCGGATGGCCGAAGCACGAGACCCATTCGACACAGCGTCTTTCAATTAGCAGCCTCGCTCAGCGTGACCTTGCGTAGCATCATCCAGTCCGGTGACCCGAAGGCTTCCGCCGTGCTTCTTGTGCATCTCTGCTTCCAGCGTTGCGGCTGCTGTCACAAGTTCTCGCCGCATCTCTGCCTAACGACGACACTCGTCTGACAGTAATTTCTCCCAGCCCCGTGGGAGACAGCGTCCTTCGATCGGTTCGGAGGTTCGGTGATTTGGAGAGCAACAGCCCCGGCCGTCGTCGTCTATGCTTCTGCCGCCGGCGCCAGGCCTCGTCATATCCCTTGCTTTGCGATGAGTCACACCCGGCTCTCAGGACCACGTTGTCCACTCTTAACAACTCTCATTACAAAAACAAAAAATAATTATTACATTGGATTCACGGGAACGCCGATCGCTGGCAGCAGTTTGTACAGACTGAGCCATCGCATTACGTTGGATTCACGGGAACGCCGATCGCTGGCAGCAGTTTGTACGCAACCGCGTGGTCGATATTCACAGAATGACTGCACAATTCACTTGGAGGCATTGCCCAGAATGGGAAAATCCTGCAGATCTCCTTACCCGCTGTGTACCCGCACAGAAGCTGCCGAAGAGCGAGCTTTGGTGAACGGGTTCACGATGGATCTGCATGGAGGAATGCCACTGGCCTCAGGGCGGAATCGCGCCTACATTCACCGAAGCGGAGCTGGAGCGAAGAAGGGAAACGAAGGCACTACTCGCTGCCGCGACTGCATCGATTGAGAATGCCTTGGCGGAAATACAACGTTTCAGTTCCTTCTCACGCTTGAATAGAGTGACCGCCTGGGTGCTGCGATTTGTCGCGAAAGCAAGACGCCAGAAAAGTGAATCCGGACCACTGACATCGGAGGAGCTAAATAGGGCAGAAAAATACTGGATACTTCATGAGCAAGGCACTAGCTTTTCCAACGAAGTGCAGTGCGTACGAAACAGCCGGAGAATCGCATCAGACTCACCGCTAATGATTATGTCCTTACAGCTCGACAGTCACGGTGTTCTTAGAAGTGCACGGAAGGCTTCAACCGACCCAACTGACTTATACCAGCAAGCACCCTATCATTCTGCCTAAACACAGTGACTTGTCTAAGCTCATTGCTAAACAATGCCACCGACAAGTGCTGCATGGAGGCATCCGCAATACTCTGACTCAACTCAGTGAAAAATTCTGGGTGATCGGCGCAAGACAGCTGGTAAAGAAAATAGTCAAGGAGTGCGTCATCTGTCAGCGCTACCACGCATAACCAGCCATCGAGGTCTGCGCGCCACTTCCAAGGGACAGAATAACAGAGGCTCATCCGTTTCAGGTGATTGGAGTTGACTTCGCCGGTCCTTTACATCAAGGGGAACGGTGCGTCAAAGTGTTACATCGCTCTGTTCACTTGTGGCGTCACCCGAGTGCTCCACCTTGAATTGGTGAGTGACATGTCTACAATCTCCTTTCTTTTGGCTTTTCGCAGATTTATCGCCCGACGAGGTGTACCTCGTCTACAGTGATAATGCACTTACCTTTAAAGGAGGCAAGCAAGGACCTGGCTACTCTTTGGAGCATTATCAGAAGTGACGAAGTCAAAACCTACTTCGCGAACACCCGAGTTGAGTGGAAGTTCATAGTGGAACTCGCGCCATGGTGGGGCGGCTTCTACAAACGACTTGTCGGCCTGACAAAGAAAACCTTAAAGAAAACGCTGGGAACAAGCTGTCTCAGTTTTGAACAGCTCACCACAACGCTCACAGAGGTGGAAGCCATCCTCAACTCTCGTCCACTCACGCACTTACACACCAAAGCGAACGAACCTCAGCCGCTGTGCCCGGCCTCGTTTCTCACCAGCAGGAGGCTCACCTCACTGCCAGATGTTCCGCATGTCGAACTGAATGCAATTACTGGTGCGACCCTACGGCAAATGTTCACGAACAGAGCTCGACTCCTTCGCGGATTCTGGCGGCAGTGGATGAATAAGTATTTGAAGGAATTGCAAACGCCACAGCTTCACCAAAAGAACCCCACTCGGAGTCTACAGGCAGGCGATCTTGTGCTGCTTAAAGAGTCTCTTCAGCCAAGACAGCTCTGGAAGATGGCAATAGTTGACGCGGCCTTTCCCGGGCTTGACGGGCGAGTTAGGTCGTGCACCGTGCGACTTCCCGGAGGAGCACCCCTCCTCCGGTTCAACTGCTCTATCCGATAGAGCTTATGAAGTGAGTGTGTCTGTGAAATGTCAGTGCCATTTCGGGCGGGAACGTGTTGTGAATGTTACGTTTCGCAGAACGAGTTTTCCGTGCGTCGACCTCGAAGACGGTACTGGTTTATTTAAAAAAAAAAATAAAGCAAAAGAGTGTTGCCGGCCGCGGCAATTGCTATCTAATATCTTAAGCGCCCTAGCTGCAGCCGGCGGAAATTAAAGGGAAAGGGAGAGGATAGTGAGGAGAAGTATAGAGGGGAGCGACAGCAAGAAAGGACAGGGGAGAGTTTTGTACACTATATACAAAATACAAAAGTAATCAAGTTCGCGCCGCTTGCGCGCTGATGTCCAAGCATTGTCCGAAAATAAGTGCGCGCGAGCGGCCACTGCGCACAACCACAAAAAGAAGTAAACTGTATGTACATAGCCGCGCGCACGTAGCGTCCTGTCTCTGACCAATCGCGCGCGCGGCACACTGCACTAGCGGCCGTGGTGGCGCGCCCGGCCGCGTATACCGTCCGAGGTAGCACCCACAGAGCGTTCATGTCACGCGTGCACTACCTGGCGAAGAGCAAGCGGGAAGTCAAGCCCACCTGCTCGATGAACGCACAGAGGCTCACCATTGTTCCGTCACGGGTGCGCGCACTGCCGCGCGGCCGCAGGAGCGCTTCGAGACTGTCCGGGATGATTCCCAGCGCCCTGTAGGCCGCGAGCATCTCGCGACGCGACACTGCAGAAGCGGTACAGCGAAGGAGCATGTGCTCCAGTGTCTCCACTGCGCCGCAGTCAGCGCACGCGTCGCTCGGCGAAAGTCTGTGGCGCACCCGTCCTTCCCCGGTCCAGACGCAGCCGACGCGCACTCGGATGATCATCGCCCGCTGGAGGCGCGACAATGAACGCGCGCCGACGAGAGAAATGCGCTCTCCTCGCGCGATGCGAGGGTCCAGGTGTTGCTGACGGAGGTGGTCGTTCGTAGATCACCGGACGCACGTCTTCCAGGGCGAGCGTTTCGTCGCTGGGAGGAAGCTGATGTGCGGCGGTGGCGAGCTCGTCGGCTTGCTCGTTGCCGCGGATGCCGCAGTGACCGGACACCCACTGCACGCGAATTCTGCATCTACGCTCCGCGAGACGCTCAATGCGCTCGCGTGACGCGCACAGCAACGGGGTGCCACGGCCGGGAGTCTGCAGGCGGCTAAGGGCGGCACGGGAGTCACACAGCAGAGCACACCTGGGTGTCGGCGGAGTAAGGGTGAGCACCAGGTCCAAGCCCAGGCGAAGACCCAGTAGCTCCGCCGTGGTCGAAGAGCCCAGGTAAGCCACTCTTTGCTGGGGGTGCAGCTGCAGGGCGGGGATGGTGGCCGCTGCGGCAAGCGAGCAGTTTTCGCTCACCACGGAGCCGTCAGTGAACACAAGCAGATGGTCGCGCAGTTGCTCGTAGATGACGGCTCCGGCTAGCTGCTGCACCGCACATAGTGGTGTGCTGCGTTTTCCCGCGATGCCGACGATTTCTCCCTGTACCTCCGTCGTGAGGGGCCAGGGGGAGCAGAGGCCGTAGGGGGGCGTGGCGCGCATCAGCTGGTCATATTCCTGCAGTGCCGCGCCCATTCTTGAGCGCGGATATTGACGAAGGCGCTGCAGGAGTTCCCCGCCATCTGGTGCGCGATGAAGGCGGTCGATGTGGTGCAGCGAGCGCTGCGTGGCCTGTAGCTGCAGCGGCCACGCGCCCGCCTCGCATTGCGAGTTTCCGGGTAGGCCGAGGCAGGTTCGCATCGCTTTGCGATGCTGCACCTCCAGTGCCTTCCATGATGGTCTGCGCACCGTGGCGAGGGGCAGCGCGTTGAGTATCGCCCCTACGGCTGCGGCGTTGTAGAGGCGCAGCGCATCCTGGTGAGAAATCCCCTGGCCCCGGGCGGTGAGCTTGTGCACGGCGGCTGTAATCCTCTTCATCTGCTGGCAGGCCCTGGTCGCCGCGGGGCGAAAGGAGAGGCGCTGGTCGATTTCCAGGCCGAGATACCGCACGGAGCTTTTCCACGGCAGCGGCGTCCCAGCCAACGTCAGCGGCGCCAGGCGGGCGCATCTGCGAGCTCCGCAGGCCATGGCTGCAGACTTCTCCGCGCAAAGCGCCAGGCCGAGGCCCCGCAACCGGTCGCCGATAGCGTCAAGGGACCCCTGGAGGCAGTCTCTCACGCGGAAAGCCTCGTCCGGAGGTCCCAAGCACCACAGAGCGAAGTCGTCCGCGACCTCGAAGACCAATTCATCGCTTTTGCGGAAACATTTGGACTTATTTACGACCGTTTGTGCCCTTCGAGGAAGGCGCCCCCCGTGCCCCTGCGCCACGCCAGCCGCCTCTCCCTTGGAGAGTGTCGCTCAACACCGGGGCCCTCGAGTGGCGAGAGGGGAGGTGTCTGGAGGCTGAGACCGGGGAAGCGACGAGACAACCACGAAAGCGTCAGTCGCAAAATGAACCTTGTACCGTGGCCGCCGCGATCTGCTCCGGCGGCGAGCAAAAGCGCGCTTCGATCGCGGAGGCCACGCTTGTACTCATCGAACCTTTTTGTAAGCTCTCTTTCAGCCAGTATTAAATTCAGTTATTCTTTGGTCACCGGTTGCTTATTCTTTATCGAATGTCAGTGTTCACGACACGCACTGCACGCAGGCACGGCGCGCAGGGCGCTTTCAAAGCAGGGAAATGCGCTATACGGCTCAACCTAGAGTGCAGATCACTTGCACAGGCGATATGGTTTGGCAGTATCGACTGCGGAGTAGTACAGTGCAAAAAAAAAAAAATTGAAACGAAACAAAGGCTGCTAAGCATGCGTATCGAATCATCGCAAAGTTTTACCTCAGGTTTTATTTGTAGTACTACAGTTTTGAACTGATTTCAAAGGTCTATGAATGGAGATATGCCGGATGCAGCTGGTGCATTATTCACAAGGTACGGCGGACGGATCCAATCAGCGTTTTTTTTAATCTACGAGTAAGAGTATGTTGGACCTATCCCATAAATTAACACAACGGGCAGCTGACACAGCCGCATGTAGCGTCGAGAAGGAAGATAACTTCCGTTCGTACGACGTACTTATCTCGTGCGTACGTTCACTTTTCGCGGGTGTATCAGCTTCTGTCTTCGTCCACGCTGTCTGGAATCGCTCTGTCTGCTAGAAAGCCTGTGCTGTTCCCTCCTACTCCCGCGAAGCCGCGTCCGGTAAATAAGGCCCGGCGTGCAGAGCTCCGGAAGCCGTCTCTGGGCCGCGCTCCGAGGTGTCGCGCTACGCGGGCCTAGAATTGGGCCTCGGGAGGGGCGCGACAAAGGCTCAAAGTCGTGCTCCCTGGGGGGCGCACGGAGGGGTCGAAACCAGGGTGTCGAACCGGAATTTTTTCCAGTTTGGTTCGCGTTCGGGTTCACGCCTTTCGGATTCAGTTCCGAGTTAGGCTCCGGAGCAACCTTCCGTTCCGGTTCGAACCGGTTAAGACGGTTTCAAGCGAATTCAGAACAAAAAATGTGGGCATTTCATTGCAGTAGCATCTTTATATGCGTATAATACCAGCGATGCGCATGCATTTCGACATTGTGTAATCGCCATTCATTTTTTTTCCCTCTTAGGCAACCGCTACCACAAGCCCGTCTTTCCTTGCTTTTTTCGGCCAGTGAGGGAGTGAATAAACATTTATTAGAAGAAACCCGCCTAGCAACAGCCTTCGGTCAACCGAGTAAGCAAAGCTTCGCGGCAGTTTTTCCGCCGTCGCACCGGCCTGCGCGCGTCAACGCTTGTCTGTGCGCACATCTGCTGCGGCCAGCTGTTCGGTCGCGGTGAGCGCATGTGTATTAGCTAAGTGAGCGTAACACCGTGTCTGTGTCTGTACTATAGCTGCCTGCGGAATAAGCACGTTTACTGAGAATGTTCATAAGGCTCGAGTGAGAACGGTCGAACGCGGCAAGAGCAGACTGGAATTCTCACGGCTCGAACCCCGCAGTAGGCCTCTCCCTTCGCATGCCGCCGCAATATGTGACGAAGCCCACTCTAGGTTGCGTACTGACACCGTGCGCGAAGAGATTTATGAATAGACACCCACAACTGTCGGTCCTAGCAGTGAGCCTCCTCGATTATCCGCCTCTGGCTGCCCGCGGGCTGCCTGTGGGTTGCCAGAGGCTGCTCCGCGCACTTCCGGTGGCTGCCCAGAACGCGTTCGTTTTTCTCTGGCTGGGTGGTTTCGGGCTGCCAGCCAGACTCGTCTGGACAATTTTGCGCTGGCAGCGCTCTGGCAACTAGCAGACGACGGAGAGGTGGTATGGTAACGGGAAGCGTGCGCGTCCATTTTTACATGGACTAGAAGGGCCGCGATTCTTCATGTGATGCTTTGTTCGATCCCTAGCGCGATGCAGGCGCTTGTTTCACGAGACCGCGGTGCATATTATCTGTGCCGTCTGTAATGACGCCTTCTGCGGTAGTTCTCTCTGTTTATTTATTTGTTTTGCGTGCGTGTGAGCAACCGCTGCTCCTCGCAAGCACAAATGCTCGCTTCATACTAAGATCGCGTAGTTCTGATTGACAAAATATTTCGGCTGTTAGGTGTTCGAGGCCCTCCACGAGAGCGGCCGCAGATTCCAGTTCCTAGTATGGGCTGAACGTGTTTGGCGAGGCGTTGAGCGCGATGTGAAAGCGTATGGTCTTCATTGCGCTCTGCCCAGTGGTAAGGCGGATATGCTTTGAGAAATGCTTGATTGATTGAAACATGTCCTTTATTAAAATCACTCACGAGCACATTGCTGGAGGCATCTATGCGGGCGTATATGTGACCACACATTTGTCACTTACGGCAGCCGAGGTAAGTGCTGATTCGGTCATCGCCGACTGCCGTACCGCTTGATGCCCGGGCCTTCTGTCACACATGCTTAAAATATTTGAGAAGTACCGTACGCATGCATCTCCTCACGTTTGACTCATTAAAGAGATAAGGGGAATTTCCCAGCGCGGATCATCATGCAAGCTATAGCGCACGCGCCGCCGACATGCAAGGCCGGATTGTATAGCGCCTTTCATTCGATTCTAGCCCTCTACGGTAAAGCTGTGGCATCGCAGACACGATACGCAGCTAAATTTGCACAGTGCACCCGCTTGCTCTATGTGAACGTTCAACCAGCTGATATGCGCTTTTGTCGAGATTATGCGTGCATTCCTTGCTGGCAGCAAAAGCCGGCGGCCGACAGACTGCAGTTGAACGGGACGTATCCCGATTCTTTTCTGATTACAGCCCACAGGAAGCAGTTCACGAACGCAGAAATCGCAACGACGACAGCAGAGTCGGTCATCGTGCGGAGTCGATCATCTGCGGTCATGCCAGTCATACTTACTTCGTAGTAAACAAACACGCGATAATCGGGCGTATCGTTTGAAAACCAACGCATGGTCAGTTTTTCCGTCCTATGTGGCATCGACTGAAACACGTTAGATTGCGATTGCTCATCGCATGCTTTTGACGATTTATCGAAGCACAGCACACGGTGCACCGAAGGCACACCGAAGGCACACGCTCGCGTTGTCGTCGCCGATGTATACGGGTGCGAGCTCGATCAGCTGTTTGTTCTGCAGTCTGCGGCAGCCCTCAATAATTCCAGGTCGTTGTTTTCGATCCCAAGCAGCCTATTTCTGCCGTACGCGTGCGCAGCAACAAGACGCAGCAGAACGCGAAGCTAAAGCAGAGGGGTGATACCTGGCTGGAGAGCATGTGCCCTCCGTGATCCGTGCTAGCTTGCCGCCGTGGTTGCGGCAAGCTTGGTTCCGGTGGACGCCAGCCCATGTGACCATGATATTAGCTTTCCTGTAAGGGCGAACTTTTTGGCAGCCAGCGATCTGCCCGAGCGCGGTAAATCGAAGAGGCCCAGTAGCGCAAGTATCATTCGCATAGAACGCATATAGTTTGGAGCACGTATACGTACGGCGCCGCATCTGGAGTATATACCCTTGCCGTTTTCTTCTGTGCCGCGTTAACAATTTGCCCTCTTTACGCTCCTGTGGTTTATCACCACGGTATCTTATTCGCTACTGTTTTCCCACTGCCGAGAATGCGACGACTGGTGGTCCGTGAACGTATGTCGAGTGCGCCAGCGTGTGTTCTGCTTAGCGCATGACAAACGCCATATATGTTGCGGTGGCACTTTTTGCTTCCCGTCGTATACTTGCAGCGTGCGAACTGCAGACTCACTCGTGGGTGTCATCATGCTAAGGGGGGAAGGATGTAGGCGTTTGACTGCGTGAGGCGTAAATAAGCGTATACATGCATTTCTCATCACGGAATATACATGCCCGTCAATTGCTTTGAGACGCCAGCTGTTAAGCCAAAGGTCGCAAACTGTGTTCATCGCCAAAAAGCGTCCGCCGTCACCTGACCACGCTATCGCTAACGCGCATCTAACGCGGGCCCTTGCGGCGGGCGCGCTGAATGATGACCCGCAGGCTCATCCCAGAGCTCGGCCCGGGTCCCCCTCTCCTCGCGACCATGGCGGAGCGGCGCGCTCGGACAGACGTTTGATAGGGTTCGATCCCTGTCGAGAACACAGGGGTAGTAGGGAAACGGCGGAGACGCAGCTTAGCGCGTGTCGCGGCGTGTGGTTCTTGGTCGGGCTTCATCGAAGATAGCAGGCAGGCCCCGGCTTTGAGATGTCGTGGCGTGCGAGCAGTGAGCTCTGTGTAACTTACTACGTCAGCTTTAGCAGCTGAGTGCAGAGCTCCTGTTTCTTCTATGTGCGTTCGTTTCTGTACCATTTCCGAAGTATTGTAAAGTCCAGTTCCTCTATTTGTCCGTGTGTCATCGTCCACCATCGTCTGGCTGTCTGCTTCACGTCCAGCGCGAAATAAACGTGCACCTCGAGGTATCGAGTTGCGAGAAGAACCTGATCTTTGCTCACCCCGCACGCATAGCCAGTGCCATGAACCTCGAGCTAGCTTCGTCGTTACCAGATGGGCCGAGCGGTCGCTACAAACGGCGCGGCATCCTGTGCGCCTGTGCTCTAAGCAGCGGCAGCAGTGATGATGAAGCCGCCAGCGGCGACGTGGCAGATCAGTCGTGTCTCGATGGGGCCAAGAATGTTGTAGCCCAGGCAGCGATGAACGCATGCGGGAGGCAAGAGCCACAATGCTCTCGGCGCACATTTCTCCCACCATGAGGCACCCGTGGTAACCCTCCCAAAACAATAAGCACAATCATCACACACTCACGCGCGGCAGCAGCATTCAAAGCAAATGCAACAATCGCAAGGCACAATTTGGACAAGCTACCGCTGGTCATCCCCATAACCAGGGGTGCAATTTAATTTTTTAGCACTACATTTTTTTCAGCTCAGTAGCTGAGCCCTTACAAAAGCGTTGGCTGTGGAAGTCCGACACGCATAGCGCTACTCTCAAGAAAAAGAAAGGCAAATACAAGTATATTGTCAGGAATATAGAGCTGAACGCTGGCGTGATACAGTTAAAAAAATTACATGACGTTTGCACATTCGTTGGAATGCGCCTGATGAGCGCTAGCAGCTTTCCCGTTGTGATTTTGCGAATAATTACTTTGCGGTTTATACATGCCCATGAACAATTCTGGAGAAAATCATTTTTGAACGGGAAAGAGTTTACGAACGCAATGTTTTCATAAATTGTAAGATTTCGTTATAACAATCAATATATCTGCAGACCTCCTGTCAGCAGGCTTGCATTTTTTTGCTATCGTAAAAAGCGTTCCCCATTGTTTCTATATGGCAGTCTTAACTGCTCGATGCGAGCGACGGAAAAACACTATAAAAGAAAGATTTTGCTACTTATCTGAATAATGGAGCATTACTTTCAATGCTTCCTTACGAGTACCTTTTTTTTTTCTGCGTATAGCATTGTCAGTGGTGGAGAACATCAGAATAGAGCTAAGACGTGCTAACTATCAGGCTGGTTAAGGAATATTGCATAGTTAAGTTTTTAACTATTACCGTTAGGCTCCTTAATTACCGAGAGTCGTGTAGCCAACCGTAAGTAATACCCATACCAGTTTTTATAATTTTGAAAATGCGGCTACGTCAGGCTCTGTGGCCCTAAAAATGTTTGCTATTTCGATGAGTTGCGGGCACTGGAGAGGTTGCTTTGCCTGCAAGGTTCTCGAAAGCGCATGTATTTTGGCGCGATGTAGCCAAAATTTGTGGGGCCACAGCGCCGAGGGAAACGGCGTTTTCGAAATTCTAAAAACTGATATGGGTATTAATTGCGGTGGGCTACACGGCTCTCAATAATTAAAGAGCCTAGCAGTAATAGTTAAAAAGCGAACTATTAAATACTAGTTAACTAGCTTGCTAGTTGGTACAGTCTTTGTCAAAAGTAACCAGGCTGCACGTTTTTCTTCTCAGTCTTATATTAAAGCTATTATGCCAGCCCTCAAGCTATAAATCTCTGTATGGTAAGGAGAACCCCTGTTCTCACCTTCAAAGAACTTTTCGATCTTTAGGGAAGCCGTGCGGGCTCTGTTATACGGATGAGAAGCAAACCATGGAGCCTGGTTACTTTTGACAAAGACTGTACATCTTAGCAGCATGCTGATGTACTAAATGGTAAGACGAAAAAAGCGCTCTTCTAACTCCGAAATCCTATGTTTAAAAATTGTGTAAAGTCTTAGCTAGGTGAAACGCCCTGTATAATAAGCTTCAATTGTCTTACGCTACCTTATAGTCCACCTTTCGATTTACGAGTGTGTGTGTAATATATATATATATATATATATATATATATATATATATATATATATATATATATATATATATATATATATATATATATATATATATATATATATATATATTAGATAGCCAAAAGCTGACATATTTAGCTAGTCCATCTGGCGCGTTTATATAATGGATACACTGCTACCGCAGGCGGATGAACTCGAGGGAGCGTCCTGCTCGGCGAGCCGGAGAATCTTCCCGTCTTTGAAGCGCGTCTTGGAGCTTGTGCACCCGCATTTCGAGGCCTGCAGTCGTTTTACGTCCGCTCTCTGTCCATTGCTCCGGCCGCGACGGCCTTTGCTGGGCTCACGCCTCTTTCCGCTTGTGGGCCCTGGCCGTTCGTTTACGCGCCGTCTTTCAACCGAGCTTCTGCGCGATGTTGTTCCTCCATACGACTGACGCGAGCTACACCCGCACATGGCAGCTCCGGGACTGCAGTCAAACGTCAGCGCTCCCCGGAAATCAAGTTGCGCAACCCGACGGCAACGCAGCGTAGCGACCGAAGGAAGCAAGGCAGATGCTTGAGCGAGTTGGTGCATATTTACGAAAGAATTCATAGCGCAACAAACGGGGCAAGAAAAAAAGAACAATGGAACGATGCCGTTTGTTCCATCAGTCATAGCATAGGTCGAGACACGACCCCGTCCGTGAACGAGAACACCTTCGACGGAAGCCCGTCTGGTTGGGTGCCCGTCTGCGCAGGCTGCATTTGCTCGCACAATGCAGCAAGGGACGCTAAGGGTGCGCGTCGGCGTCTGGGTAATCAGTAATTACAATGAAAGAAAAAACCCAATAGCAGTCACTCTAGGTGTGGACTTTCCCTTGAAGGAAGGAGTGGTAGGGAGATCCCATGACACTATGTATCAGGCGTGCGTCTCTCGTCGTGCGCAACGCTTTCTCGTGGCGTCCGGCACTCCGGCCAGACGCAACACCAGGACAGTTCCGGCTGTGGTGGCCGCGTTTCGATCCAGACGAAAAGAAAAAAGACGCCAGTGTGCTAGGCGATGTAAATGTACGTTAACGAACTCCAAATGGTCGAAATTTATTCGGAGCCTGCACTACGGCGCCTCTTTCTCTCTCTTCCTTCTTTCATTCCTCCTTGCGAGCTCCCCAGAAGGCGCAGTATAGGTGTCCAACGAACGCTTGATGTTTACAGGCACGACTGCATAGGCCGGGAACAGTCGCCTCAAGGGCTAGCTCTCTAAAACTTAAATTTGCTCAGTGCAGTCGAATGTCTTTACAACCAAGCCCTCGGGACCACCAAAATCCTTCGTTATAGAGGTCATTTCGTTGTAAAAACCGCGCACCGTATCTCACACAATAGATATATCTAAGCATGTTCTGCAAAATAAAACCGATATTTTACGTGAATTGAAGACATACTTAATGAAAGAAGTCGTTAATCTTCTTGCGAACACTTCGTCCGGCGGAATGTGCAGCTGTAGCCTACCTTATCACATTGTGATTCACGGCATGCTCCGTGGCGGAACTCGGAAGCGACACAGCTTGCACAGAGTCAAATGCCGCTATTGTCTCTCTTGTCATAATTTTGGCTTTACCTGCAGGCTCTTCATCACTGCTGTCTTCGTCGGCCTTCACTTCCATCCGACTGTGATGGCTCCGACGATGTCGTCAGTGGTAATTTCGCGGTAAGACACCGCGACGTATTAGTCAGCCGTCACACCCGCTGCTGTGTTGCAAGAAGCGTCGTATACGAGTTGAGCGATACCTGGAGCTGTGCAGCAGGACTGGTTCTACAGTCGCTGTCATCGGCACACTTGTCAGGTATACGTCGCTTCCGCTGTCCTGAGCTGTTGCAAATCCAGCCTTCTGCCAGTAATTACACATGACGTCTGGCGGCACGCTCCACCAAGCACTCATAATCATTTCAATGGCTTGAGGAATTTTATTTTACTTGGCAGTTCAACCTCGAGGTTAGCAGAATTCGCCGCAGCATTCCTGTGCGGTGGCGTGCATTGACAGACAAAATTATGATTTTGCCTGACGGCTTATCCTTGTTGCCTCACAAGGGCAACAGGGAGATGCTACTCGGTGGCAAGAAAATTACTTCCACATGCTCTAGCACCGGCATCTTGTGTACGGCACAGTTGTCGACAACAAAGGCAGTATTTAGGTTCTGCAGCCCAATCATTTTCTCCGCCTGAAAAAGCCATGCTTGAAATAACTCCACCGTCACTCAGGATTTTTTGTTCGCAACACAGTTAGCAGGAAGGCTACACATGCCTTTGAAGCCCTGTGGCTTCGCACACCGTCCGACCACAAGTGACTTCAGCTTCTCTGTTTCTGCAGCGTTACAAAAAACAGCGCGGCCAAGCGTTGCTTCAACTCCTTGCCGCCTTTGCTACGATCGGCCTTTTCGCAGGAAGCAACACATAAAAAAGGGGCAGTTTCGTTAGCGTTAAATATACCTGCATATTCTGGTCTGTGCCCCTGCAGCACCTTCAGCAGCTCCGACTCGCGCCAGATGTCGGCGAGATTGCGCGGCACGTCTGCTTCTTCTCCCGCTACGGTTTTGAAAACGATGCCATGGCGTCGTCTCAAACTTCTCAACCATCCGCTGGTTGCCTTGAACGTCTGTTCAACGCTGGGCGCACAAACAAATTTCTCTGCTTCCTCGCAGGGCGAAGGCATCGACAGTCGCTGCTCGAATCCGCTTCCGCGTGACGGGTCCGTCTCACATTGTGTCGCTTGCTTGTGCTTCTGTCTTGCCCTTTTCTTTAAGTAGTGTTCACAGCTCCGATGCACTGATCCCATAATCGACTGTAACGTCGTTCCTTTTGCGGCCACTAGCGACAGCACTGATAATGTGCAAGTTTCCGTCAAGTGAGAACTGCCGGCGCTTCGATGTTCCTGCGCTGTTTACAGACACTGTTGTGGTCTTGAGGCTTTGAAACGGGCACTGCTCCAAACACGCAGAGGAGCAAAGAGAGAACGGCTAAAACACGTGCGCTCAGCTTGGTTAACCAACAAGCAAATTCATGCACACGCATAGTCCTGCTCAGTGCAGGGAGAAGGGAAATGTCGGAGAGCGCTCGCTGGAGTTTACGTCATTTCGTCAGCTCCCAACTCAATCGGTGCAAAACAGCCCGTTGCAACCTCCGGCTTTGCCGGCCTGTTTGCGCTTGTTCAGAGTTTGCCAATGTCGGTTTCCGGAGCTTGGAGGTTGTTGTTGCGGTGCCTAGTTTTGCATTTTTTGCGGCAGGCAACGCTTTATAGTGCCACTTGTCAAAATGTTCGGCCGTTTGGCCCACTGCGTTTCTTTTTTTTCATTGGTGTGGCAGTTACGGTGGCTATACTGCAGAATTTGGATTCTCCCACGTGCTCTTTGCTTTGGTGTCGACCGGCGCTCCCTATTCACACCAGAGCTCAGTGGCGGCTGCGGCGCCGCTACGTGCGTTCGTTTAAAGCAACAAATCAGCCGTCAGGGATGCCTAAATTCCTTCGCTGTACAAGCAAATTCGTTGTAGTGGTTTCCGCTGCAGAGGCGTTCATAATACATATTAAATAAAGGAATTCGGCCGAGATATATGAAATCCTTCGTTATAGAGCTTGTTTCTTTGGTTCGACTGTACATGTAGACACAAAATTCACGCTTATACTGATTACCATTGGTCTCTCTCCTGTTTGGTGTTTTAGGAGGAAAGTATGATGCAGTAATTAAACCTGTCCTTGGAGATAGCCGTTAAAGGTGCACGTGACTATAGCCATGGGAAGTCTGCAACCTTACAGCGACGTCCGACGTACCTCTACTGAAAACCAACCGTACATATTGCAATCTGTTTTGTTTTTGTTTGTACTTCTGACTAGGCCTGGTGATGTCGTGTTTGCGAATTCCAAGCTATAATTGATATACGCATGTGCTACACGAACAGTGAAACAAAGTATAGTATGATTACCTTTAACGTCCGGGAGCTGCACGTGGGTTGTGACAGACGCCGTAGTCCGGACTTATTCCGAACACCCAGCTGGTCCAAATTAGTCCGTGCACTGACGTCTTACAGCTTATGGTCATTTTTGCATTTCGCCTCCATCTAAATGCGGCCGACTCGGAGTGGGTTCGATCCCGCGACTTTGGACTCAGCAGCTGAACGCCAGAGCCACTGAGCCACCAATGCAGGTCAACGAAAAAATAAAGCGGCTTCAAGTTCGAACCGCTGCTTTCTCACGCTTTTCTTAAATTAAATTTATATGCGCACTACTGCGTGAGCCAAGTCAGTCCCGTGGGGCCAGCACAGCCGCGAACGCAGCAGCGGTGCCCTAGGTAGCACCGAACATTAGAATAATGTTATAAAATTGTTGTGTAAGCTGCGGTAATGTTACATGTTACATTGGAACGTTACGCTAATATTAAAAATTAACAAGTGGTATATGTTAGATGGAACACATTAGTTTGAAGTCGAACTACGCAGCATGCCGATGCTACGTTCAAAATATTATTTTAATATTTGAATCCTAACTATAAAACATTACAAACTCGAATGTAGTTATAACGTTCAAAACAACCATAAAACGTGCAGAACCCCAGGTGGTCGAAATTTCCGGAGCCCTCCACTATGGCGTCTCTCATAGCCTTAGTTGCTTTGGGACGTTAAACCCCATAAAACCAACCAACCATAAAACGACATCACCAATATTTTCAAGCATCGTGTCTCAGATTTTTCCCACTTTTTTTGCAGTAATGATGTTCTTCAACTAGCAGGACTTCGCATTTTAATATCTGAGATGATGTCTGCCATAAATTGCATGTGCAGTCAAAATATTTCAGTGAGAATTTTGCATTTTAACCATCCACCACTATCACGTATGGCACTCCTCACGGCTCGCTATAGAAGCGTAAGGTCATGCTACCCGTTAAAAGTTGAGTGTGCGTTGCGTATTGTGGCGTGTGTCGCCCTCGTTCCGCCATGCTCCTTGCAAAGTGTTGACTGAAGTTGTGGTGGGTCACAATTGGCGGATCTGGTCTTGCCGGGATACTTAATCATTTTACGGAAAGTTGCACATATGTTGTTTAAATGTTTGATTAAGGTAGGAAAAATGTTAATCCAAAGCTTATTTGTAACGCTTCACAAATGCCAGGGGAAAAAAGGACATTAAGAACAGCGTATTAACAACTGAAGAGAAAAAATAACATTCCTATTACTTTTCGCTGTTACTTAGGGAACTCAGTCCGCCGATCGATGTTTTTTTTTTTTTTTGAGGGGGGGGGGGGGGCGTATTAAGGAAACGTTAGGGTATCTGTGCAGTCCGGAGAAGCGGACTTAGCTGGACAAATCCTTTTATTCCCATCGACTACACGGGCAGCTCGAAAAGTGGCGGTTACGCTTACCGCGTACTCTTGATAAACCGTTTTACTGCCAACGCGTTTTAAGTTTGTGGCTGTACAGTCCCGGAATGCGGTCAGGATTCGCGCTACACTGCAGCAGTAGCGTAGAGTTCACTTTTCAGTATTAGAGCATAGTTCTACCGTACAGTCAATGAGAGGGAGCGCATGAGGCGACCGCGATCTCTGTCGCGCTGTGCACGGTCGCGCCATCTCCCGAACGTGTTTTCGTCCACGGGGCCTGCGACGTGCTTGCGATAGCCGGTCCCGATTGAACACGTACGCATTATCTCTCGAGCACTATTGAGAGATTGCACTGGCGTCACAAAGCGGGCTCGGCTCACGGGCTCCCGCTGAATATACCTCTCGCCTCCGATATCAAGTTCGCACACATTTCAAATAAACAAGCCTCTACAGAGGCTGCAGGGTCGGAAATGGCGGTTCTTGCCTTGCGACGAAGGTTGGAAGTCCTTTGCAGGCTTAAAAAAGTTTAGTTTTCGAGCCGCCTCTGTTCTGGATCTGCTGTTTTTGATTCGCGACTCGGCTCCTGCTATACCTTCTTGTGATGGGTCATTCACCGCGTTTAGGGGGTCATTTCTGGGCACCAACGACGGGGATAGGATTGCCGCTGTTTGCCACTGTTGGCGGCAACACTTGTGCTGTGTTCCTTATCACGCCGCTAATAACAGCTTACTGTGGCAGCGCCAGGCTGTGAGACTCGAGTATCGAAAAGCACTTTCACTGCACTGAGCCCATCGGCGGAGAGCTGCCGCCCGGGCATCAAATATTAGTAATAACACTCCGCCAGCAATGCCACGCGAAGATACGCACAACCTAAACGGCAAAAACTAAATGGAGCAACCTAACCAAGCTCACGTCCGAAATAATTTAAAGCCCGAACAGTGAGTCCGGAGGGCTGAGAAACTATAGTCGTAAGGTACCCTTCTGAAAAACTATATACGGTGACAATGAAAATAACAATGTGGAAGTTTATTAGGTAAGGGCGTTCACCCAAAGCGAAGGTTGTCTGGGCAAAAGGCCCCGTTCACTCGCGAGCTTCCGCGTGTTGCCAGCGCATGCACAAAAAACGTCCTGTGGTGGCCAGAGATCACATCCACGAGCGACAATCACGATGCAGACTCGTAGGCGGTTGTGTCGGTTTTTTCTGCCGCTACCGGATGCCTGCTCTCGGAACGCTGATGGTTTTCCTCCAGGCTGGCAAAGGAAGCTCGCAGTCATGCATGTATGCAGTCGGAGCAAAAATCGGACGCGGGGAAGCAGAAGCACAGACTGATCATTCTGCTTGTTACTCTTGTAATTGGAAGCGTTAACGCAATAGAGCAATTAACGAGCACTGACTTTCGTTCCTTTCTCGTTGGCCTTGCCACAGCAGATTGGTGTTCGTGGTCTTCGCCAGTGAAGGAGCTGCATCCGGTTACGATCTTTGTGCTTGCTATGTAAGCGTCGCGACGATTGTCGAGTGTCGCAGCAAACTCTGCTAAGGAACGTGCGCAGGCGCACAGCCAACTAGTGCGACCGTCTCGCTGTCAACACGTGAGGGACAGAGTTCCAAGCATGCACTTCCAGCATTGTGGTAACGCCCTTATCAACTCCTCTTTAACTTGCGAGGCAGTTGGAATTCTTTTCGCTCACCCGGTATCCTCCATTTATCCCCAATTACAGACAACCACAACGCGCCCCAAGCGCCCAAAACGCGTAGGCAATCCAATGTGGTTTCTAGAACCACTAGCAACGCCTGTCCACGAACAGTGGATAGTTACAGCATCGATACGCTTCGCAGATAACGTTTCTTCAATATGCGACACGCCACCTCTAACCGAGTATCGACGTTGGGGAAGGCGGCGGAATCGCTAATTCGTGTTGTCAGGTTGAAATTAATTATTTTTTTTCTGAACCTCTTTGCACATCAATTTCGCAAGTGCTCTGCTGCAAGAAGTGTTTAAAATTATTTTGTTGTTCGTAGTGACGGCGATCACCCGTAGTGTGCTCAAGTCTAATGCATTTTTTCTTTCCCTCGCATGACTATTTTCCACCAATCCAAAAAGTGGTTCAGCAAGAATCGAACTGCTACGTTCCTGCTCATGAATCTTTTTGCTTGCGGCGCCCTCCGCGCGAAATAGTTTCGTCCGTAGTTTCGCATACTGCTTGTGAATGCTTCGCAAGCTCTCACCTGCTGCGCCGTTCAGAAAAATTTGACTCCGCGCACGGCTGCTCGAAAGGCCGAAAAATAACAGTATTTTCACGTTCTGTTAAGACGCGGGTTCGATCCCGGCCGCGGCGGTCGAATTTCTTTGGAGGAGAAATTCTAGAGGCCCGTGTACTGTGCGATGTCAGTGCACGTTAAAGAACCCCAGGTGGTCGAAATTTCCGGAGCCCTCCACTATGGCGTCTCTCATAGCCTTAGCCGCTTTGGGACGTTGAACCCCATAAAACCAAACCAAACGTTCTGTTAACTACAAGTCGCGACGCATTCAGTAACTGGACAGTCTTGCTCTGAGCAAGTCGACCGGTGGGCCGTTTGCCAACGCAAAGCTTTGCTCCGGGCATTTTACGCCGCCGGATTTAGTGCGCAGAGCAAAGAACTCGAGTTACCTGCAAGCGGCACAAATATTTCAGAGGCGCTGCAAATTCCTCTGCTACTGCATGCGCCGGTTCACGCATCACAGGCACGGAACGTTCCAATAAACGCTGCCCTAATTCCTGAAACTTGCGAAGCGTCTCGACACATTGAGAATGAACGCTCCCTGACGTACATTGTGAAGAGTGAAAACAACCTCCTGTACTGTCCTTACTGAGCCCCTGTAAGAGTAGCAACCTACAACCAACGCTGTGGGTAAAGGAGAGTTTTAGCATAACGGGATGTGTTGCCGCGATAAGCTTTTGGAGGCGGAAGCCAACTGTACCTGCGCAGTATACCAGGCGAACGACCGCGCTCTCGCCTCGGTGTGCCAGCTCACGAAAGCACATTACGCAAAGCGCTGTGCTAATACTTTCCTCGATCAGCTTTAGAACCTGTGGGTTGGAAATGACTAAATTATGTGCGCTTTTGAATCCAACTTGAAGCGCCCGTGCGCACGCATACCCGCATGCCCTTGAACACATTACGGTTTGACAAAGGGGGCGTTGTCGTCGCGTTTGTATTCGCTCTTGATGAACCAGCGCTAAGAACACAGCGGACTAGTCTAAAAGAGGACGGAAGCGCTTCCGTCCGTGTCGTAATTTCGTCCAGTACGTTGTGTTCTTTGCGCTGGTTCATCAGATTACGGAAGAACAGGTTTGGTTTATGGGGGTTTAACGTCTCAAAGCGACTCGGGCTGTGAGGGACGACGTAGTGAAGGGCTCCGGAAATTTCGACCACCTGGGAGTCTTTAACGTGCACTGACATCGCACAGTACACGGGCATCTTGCATTTCGCCTCCATCGAAAGTCGACCACCGCGGCCGGGATCGCACCCGCGTCTTTTGGGTCAGCAGCCGAGCGCCGTAACCAATGAGCCACCGCGGCAGAACAACCAGACAAACAGCAAGTGTTGCTCGTATTTGCTGTTGTCCGTGGTATGCTGAAAACATTTTCGCTTCCTCTATTCCGCCCGTGCATGTTGCTCTCTGATTGCCGGCTACAGCCTAGCAAGCCTCACTGACTCGGACCGATGTCTCGAATTCACTGTAATTTTATTTCTGTCAAATACAGGTATTAAAATGGGATCTAGTTCGAGCTCGCTTTTTAGATCTCGCACTTAATTCGAATAGATTTTCGGCCCCCTTTGGAGTCCTTACTGTTAATAGCTGACTGTATTATTATTATTTATTATTATTATTAGTCTCCAACAAAGACATCGTGATCACGAAGCGTATACTTCCCAGAGATTGTAAGCCGTTCGAGATTGGCGCGCCGTTCGGGTCCACGTTGGAGAATTAAGCAGCGATTAAGACAAGAAACCAGGAGTAATTAACGACGCTTTATTCTATAAAAAAAAAACTGCGCACAGTAAACATTAAAACTCCGAAAGTAAATACATATAGCCTTCTGAAGCTCATTAATGAATGACTGATGCTTCAAACAGTGCGCACGTTTCGATAGCTACCGCTGCCATCGACATATGGGCAAAGCGTATTGTGTGTAGATGGGCATTTCGGAATAAAATCCTGTCGCGAGTGACGCACATTTAACTTCACAATGCATAAAAAAAACGGTGAGTTTCTAGAGATGCAACAGCGTCCCGGCAGTTGGTTGTGAGAATCGTTGTTATGCAAATGACAAACGCGCAATAAAGCAGGAGCTAAAGGCGTAGCCTAACAAGGGCTTCTGCCCTATCGAGCAGTAACGGCAGACAGGGAGTAATTTCGCACAAAACTAACAAGCATGTAACATACACCTAATACACATAGCACAAAATGCACGAAGTATCTCACAAACAGCATCTTGCAGGTCAAATGGAAAAGGGGTCAAGCGGCTTCAGGACAGCAAGGGAAAGACACTGTCCGTCACAGGAATATGGGAGGGCGACATGCGGCCCGAAGACCTCGCCGAAGCCAGGAAGGGGGCCAGGAAGAGTTTCGCCCTCCGTGCTGGGCAGGCAACGGTTGTCGTCCGCGTCTGGCAACAGGTCACTGCCAACAGATGAGTCCTGCAGGCGCTGCCAGTTGTACACTGGATCCGTTTCAGGGAAGGAAAGCCTGTTATTTTCACTTTCCAGAGGTGCCTCAGGGCAGAGCGGAGTCATAGGAGAATCCAAGATAACCTCAGGAGCTGGGCAATCTTCGGACTGCTGCACAGCGGACAGCTCCTTCTCTACTGTCGGCTTAGGAACGTCACATGACACATCGTCCGGCAAGGCTGACTCGGGGTACGCGTCGGAATCAGAGACGACGTCGAATGAGGCCTGCTCTGAGTCTGCGTCGGACACTTCTCCGCTCGAGCAGCTGGGTGAGGAAGGAACACGCTGGTCCGTTCTCTTGAAGAGGTAATCTGGGGAAAGGGCGAAACAGAACGACAATTATGCAGTTATGCCTTATAGTGAAAGGTTGAGCAGTTTAAGAGGGCGCCACCGAAAAATTAACAGATCCGGCAGGCAGTGAACATCGATATGCACCTTTGAGCCAAGTCGCTTGGCCTTACTCAGCGCGTAGCGCTCGCATACAAAGCGCGCAGTATCACCTGCCTTGCCTCTTGAAGCGGCTTTCCCGCCTAATTTATGCTGTCATACAACAAACCGACAGCGGCCGCATGTGCCAACTTTGAATGTGGTAGAACAGTGCTGCCGCAGACTTCGGCAACCAGTCAGGGACTCTAGGAGGCAGGCCGGCGGCATTGGCTGGGCGCTGTTCCGAATCCCTGGTAATGAGGAATGAGGATAACCGAGAGGAAAATTCGAGCTGAGGCGAAGCGGAAAGGCTGAATGTTGCGCTTTAATTTCTGAGAGTTTTTCGAGTTTCTCGTAGGGCGCCCTACCGACCTCAGTTTCGCGTGGTCCGCAGAGGTGGGTTAGGGTCCTTTATTTTCAGAGGGAGGGCCGGCAGCAGGACAGTGCAGCTAACGTGCTACCCTGAGCGAAGGAGAAAAAGGATGGGCGGAAGCACCTCTTTTTCTGACCATCGCAGTTACTAGACCCTCGCATGCCGGGAGGGCGGACCGTCGGCCTCGGAAATGTGTTCGGTGCTTTAGAAAATACACTTCGGTGACGAAGCGAACATCAGGACAGCATCACTGTCAACTTACCAAGGTCTTCTTTGGGGAACTTCCTGTACTGGAAGTTCTTCTCCGAGCGCTGCTTGTTCCAGCTGGTCACAGGGGTCAGCTTCATCTTGTGCATGGCTGCACGGAAGCGCTGCTTAGCTTCCATCGCCCCACACTTCTTGATGCGGCGATTCTTGTAATGGTGCCATTCCTGCAAAATGGATTGTATCAAAGGCGTGCAAATTCACACGACCAGTTCAAAGCGTTTGCTTTGATTTTGTGCGGCCCGTCGTAACCTTGCCTGTCGCTACGAGTGCCTCCGGTATACAAACTTGCAGCAACAGAATAGTGTAACACGAAGTGGGAGCCGCGAAAGAAGAATCAACGAAATACGTGGATCGTTTCAAGGGGCAAATACATACTAGAGGAGCAAGTGTATACGCTTGCTGCAGGTACAGCAAGTGGACAGTTTGAGCTTTGTGCGAACGTATAATATCGGGCCGAAATGAAACGCAAACACGCATATGCCGTATTTTTCTACTGTGTATATTTCTTAGCAGCCGGTTATCTGGCCCCTCTACATAGACGTATAAAATGCTCTAGTTGTACACTACAGCTGAAAATACAGAATGGTAAAATATTTGCAATACGAACGTATTGTTAGGGGTCAACTAGCCTTCAGTGAAGCTCCGCACAAATCGCGGTCTCACCGTCTAGGCGACGACGGCCTCGAGTTATTGGCTGTGAGAATGTGCGTCATATTGGCTATGCGTCAAACTGGTCCGAACATGAGTCAAATATGGATTGCGGACATAGATGCTGTGATGATGGAAAAATTGCAGTCGTACAATCCCGTTTTACTAACTTCGCAAAGTGCGCGCTAAGCGGGCCCTGCAGTGTTTCATGGGAGGTGGATAAACTCGCTATGCCATTTTTTTTTCTGAACATCTCAGGCAAACATTACAAGTCGACGAGCAAAATACAGTGTGCAATGTCGCTAGAAAGGAAAGCTGCCATTTCCTGCAAAGCCGCCGACAAGTTACAAACAACTGTTTCGTTTGAGCAACTTATTCACTTCAGTCACGGCGTAGTTGACGCACGCTGTTGACAACCCTAGAGAGGTTTAGTCTAGTTTTAGTAAGCGGGGAAAAAATAGCTCAGGCAGCATCTAACTCACCGCGCGCCAAAAAATAAGAAAGCACTGCACGATGACGTGCTACTATAGCTACTATCATCCTCATCTGCGGTGAACCAGAGAGAGGGGAGGAATCTAGGGCGGTGAAAGGCGACACTCAGTTCCTTATATATATATATATATATATATATATATATATATATATATATATATATATATATATATAATTACAAGCGCACAATGAGCAGTAGCGAAAGCTATTGCTGGGCTACTCCATTTAACAGAATTACCATAACATGCGCGAGTTCCGAAATCTCCGCCTCCATATTTCCAACTCGGACCGCGTATAATTACGTATGCATGCAAGGCGGTGGCGATCGACGTGAAGCTCCTCCCGGGCTTGACGCAACAGTCATAGCGCATGGCGTTTCTTCGACTTTGCTCAACGATAGTGAAAGAGGGAAAATTACCTGCCTCACTTGGTGTTCTGCATCATCGGCAGGCGAAATGCCGAACGCAAAAGTTGCATCAAGTCGGGTGGAATATTCCGCGGACTGCGTCACCGCCTTGCATGCGTAATTACGCTGTTTGGGTCGGAAATATAGAGGCGCAGACTTTGGAACGCGCGCATCCTATGAGAATTCTATTAAATGGAGTAGTCTTGGAATGCGGTCGCCACTACGTTTTCAATATGAACATGCACTGCCACTATTATGGCTAAAATGTATATTGTTTTTAGCGAATTAAAAGATTGAGAATGAGTTATCCGCTCACATGGTGTCCGCCTGGCTGCATAACCTACTTGCAAAAACGATGGTTATGTTTTTGCAGGCTGACGCACTTTACGACAAATGTTTGTATGTTATATAGCTTGTATCTCCTACATACAGTGCTGCGTAGAATGCCACGTTTGGCGGAACCTCGAAGCTCCTTTCATGTGCCTATTTTTGTTGAGTGTAACTACTTTCAACGGAGTTCGCTGGATGCAAGGCATGCGCTAGTGAAGATTTGATTTCGCATAGCTTAATATTTATCCTGATTGATCCTGTAGGAAGGCCACTTCAGCGCATTAACGAAAAGCCCGATTGCTAAAACTCAAATAGTTGAATAAAATGAGCTTAAAGGGGCCCTGCGACGTAAATAAAGCATGAGGTCTTTGTTCTTTGTATGCAGAGTAAGGGGTATTGTGGCTCCTGAACGCCCAAAGGGATCGCTGAAATCGTAATGTTAAATATTTTAATCTTCTCCAGAAATGCTCGTTTCGAGCCGATGGTGTCGCAACGCAGCGGGCATTTTTGGCAGTGGAGATGAGGTGGCATCCATATTGGGCGCTGCCTCTCTAATTGGTTGTGCGTCGAGTTTTCATATTGTTCCTTTATACTCATGACATGGATCCAAAATATTATGTCTCTGACGACTCAAATCTTTCTGCATGCACAAAAACTAGAAGGAAGCAGTGACAGCGAAGGAAAACTAATATGAATAACCAAGGGCGTCCGCAGAACTTTTTCCAGGGGGGTGCACCCGATGGCCGGTTATGAGGGAGGCGGCAGCTGTGTAGTTGTTTTCTACTAGTGCACAAATAATATCCGTAATTCCAAGGGGGGGCAACCGCCCCCCCTTGCCCCCCCTTCCGGACGCCCATGTGAATAACACTAGGGGCGACACTTTCCGTTCCGCTTCAAACCTTCGTGGGGGCCAGCGTTGTTCAAACCAACATTGGTTCAAACCACACCAAGCAGGCAGCGAAAAAAAAAAGCCAGTCGATACACCTTGCCCAAAAATGTGGAGAGAGAGGCCGGACAGGAGACGGGAGACGAGTTTGGTGGGGAGGGCGGGGGGGACAGACGAGCCTTGCAATCCTACAAATAAAGAAACATCGGGGAGCTTCCCTTGCCCATACCCTGTCTACGGCGCCGCGTACGCGGAGAGGAGGAGGAGGAGGGGGGGGGGGGGGACGCCGTCAAAATGCGCGGCCGTGGGCTGCCCCGACAAAGCAACAATTGCATGCAAGCTTCCTCTGCGTGCGCGCTAGGCGCGGTTCCGATTGATGGCGCCCAATCTAAGTACCGGGTGAGTGAAACGCGCAGAGCCTAGCGATCACACCCCCTCATGTAACGCGAGTAACCATTAAATCGAGCACTACTCAGTAGATCCCACGGTCTTCGCTCGCTTTGCACAACATGCGCGTATCGTGGGCGCCGCACCATGAACACGGCGCAGTCCTCTTCCGGCGTGGACGACGAACCGTTGCCGTGCCTCCAGAATATCTGGAAGACACCCGCCGCCCGGTCGAGCCATCGGAGCCGCTCGCCGAACGTGGCACACTCGAGGTGGTCGAAAAGGAAGCGACACAGCTTGCCGGTGAAACGCCTCGGCATCTGCAAGAAGGTAACGAAACCTAGCGGGTCAAGAGCTAAAACCGGGAAAGCGGGTTGCCCCGCCGCGGTGGCTCAGTGGTTATGGTGCTCGGCTGCTGACCCGAAAGACGCGGGTTCGATCCCGGCCGCGGCGGCCGAATTTCGATGCAGGCAAGATTCTAGAGGCCCGTGTGCTGTGCGATGTCAGTGCACGTTAACGAACCCCAGGTGGTCTAAATTTCCGGTGCCCCTCACTACGGCGTCCCTCATAGCATGAGTCGCTTTGCAACGTTAAACCTCAATAAACCAAACCAAACCGGCAAAGCGGGCTCTTTTACCATGGCTATTTTACCAAATGGAACTATAAACACATTCCTTTTTGAACGCAAGGCAGACCCGTACGTCATTTCCTTCGGGTGTTTCACCTAAGATGCTCCGAAGTTTTTAAAAATAGGCTTCTTGAGTAAGAAGGACTTTTTCTTTTTTCTACATAGCATTTTCAGCGGTGTAGTGCATCAGAATACAGCTAAGACGTGCAGACTAGTAGTCTGGTTAACTAATACTAAAGAGTTAACTTTTGAAATATTGCTGTTAGACTCCTTATTTATTGATAGGAGTGTAGCCCACTGTAAGCAATATCTATATCAGATTTTAGAATTACGAAAACACAGTTACCCTCGGCGGTGTAGCCCAAAAAATTTTCCCTTCACGGCGTCAAAATAAATGTGCTTTGGAAAAGTTTGCAAGCAAACCAACCCCTGCATTGCACGCAACTCGCCGAATTAGCCAGAATTTGTTGGGCCACAGCGGCGAAGGTGCGGTGCAGAGGGACTAGCGCGATTTGAAAGTTATGACGTTCGTTCGGGCTAAAACGGCCAACAAATTTTTCCTGGCAGGATGGTCGCTTTGTACGCAAGAGACATGACGGTGCAGGGTCGAGAAATCGTTCGGCTATCTACGTTCGTGTATTCATTCGTGAAGTTATCACCCTCAAATCGCGTTAGTATTTAAAGAAAAAAAAATGTGTGCAGAACATTGCAGCACGTAAATAAAAAAAATAACGGACCGCTTTCCTTCCGATTTCGCCCATTGACAATTTAGAAACCCTGTCTCCCCGTGTTTCCTACGAAATTGACGTGACGAAGTGTTCGTCATTGAGGTTTCTTGCGGACACTGGACTGTGCAACGATTGAAAATATCTATGCTTCTATCAATAGCCTAATAACTGTACCGGGAATTAGTCGTTTTTTTTCTTTTTCACAAGCCTGTACAGGTAGCAGTTTACTCATTCATTTCACAGGCTCCTGTGCTTACGATGTTATGTCCGGTGACTTCTTAATGATATTCCGTTGAATTTACAGTCACTTCTTTGCAACGCAAAAATGGCACGATGACAAGCCTCGTTACTGGCCTCGTTACTGATTGCTCTCGGCCATCGCAGATCGGTAAAAGGTGAAGAATGCGAATGTAAAGTGGAAAACTTCAGACATATGTCTGGAAATCGGGAAACATGGCAGACAGCCGAGAACGTGGTTGCGAAATTTGGAGCGCCACTCAGGCGGCTGTGAATCGGGTGAGGGGGACCGGCGCGCTTCTCTGACCTTGGCCGGGCGTTACCCTTCGCCGATGTGTCGGCAGTCGAGAGAAGATGCACCAAACACGCCAGAGTAGTACTGTTTCTCGGATAGCGCGAATCATACATGTGCAGGGAATGCATACTGTGTGTTGATGGTCGTCAATCGAAGACAACAGTTATATACAAACGAAGTTTTAATGAATGCTATCTTGGTTACATTATGTAATCGCAGCTACATTACGTAAACGCAGTTGAGGCGCTTCACCTCTTCGTGCTTTTCATAATTCGTGGCCATGCAGCTCGTGACTCTCGTCGTCGTCGACTCTTCGTTATTTCCCGATCGCCCGCCCGCTTGTTCATAGCTGGCGCTAGCCGTCCGGAGCTAGATGAATGAGCTAACGGTACAAACACAGTCCAACCTTAAACGGTGTTTTTTGCTCCCTCGAATATCACCTTTGCACAAACATACATACACCGATTCGTGTGGATTTCTGGCAATTTCGGCATTTCAGGCAGTGAGAGCATATCATGCGCTCACTCCAGAGCTGACCAACCGGGCAAACCCAGCCGGCGGTCATGAGCAGCCAAGAAGCCCTGAGCTGCACGTTGTTCTTACAGCACCGTCCTCCTCTTCTCCCCCTCATGCCCGTCGGCAAGCGGCCTACCTCACGCAATTGCGAATAAGTGCCTTCGCCACTTCTCTTTGCTAGCGCACTTCTCTTCTGGTCTTCCGTCCTGCCGAAACTGAGGGAACCGTTCTTTATCCACGTAGCCTGGCCAAGCCGTTCCTTCGGCTCCTCCTACCCATAAACCCCACCCAGCTCCTAGGCCAAACGATTTCCTGATGCCGTGGCCACCATGTCTCCGTAGGTGGAAGACTGGGCTACGTCGGTGGCCAGGATCTGGGGACTCCGCTCTAGGGGTACCACAGTGCGGCGTGCCGAGTCCTTCCCTACCCCACGGAGGCTCGTAAGAAACCGATGCATAGCTTTTTTGGCGTAATGGCAGCCAAAGAGAGCCAAGAACGACGAGCGGGCAGATTCTAAGTCTTTTCGTCAGATGACCGTTTTGCGCGGAGACCCTCACCATACAACGCGATGGAATTAAGGTGGAACAGAAATTCGTAGTGGCTACTGTACGGCGATAATCACTTAGTCTGACCATTCTCCATACCAGCTCACTAAAATCGTTTAAAATAACAAGTGTTTCGATGCGACGGCGTCGTGACGCGCGGTCTACAAGGAGCGGAAGCAAAACCAAGCAACGAGCAGCAATCCTGCGTGGACGAAGCTCTGAGGCAGACGATCATATAGTGACACAAAGAACCTAACCTAAACCCACTGTGAACGACTACATTTTCTCACGTGTTCATACCTTAGGCTGTGAAAATCCAAAAATGTTGCACTTCCGTCTGAGTGCACCCAAAGACAAAAAAAAAAATAAAAGCAGAAGGGAATTTCCGAGCGAAAAAATAAACAAGAAGACATTTTGGGGGGATCGCAACTGTTATAGAATATTTGTGCTGAGAGGACTGTGTACAGAATTGTAGAGGTACCGAAATGTCGGTGGTGGAGGTGGGCAAGAGCGAATGAACCTAAGCATGTAACCGCCCCAAGTGCACTTATAGATGAACTATCACTCGATGTGCCCTTCTAACCATTGGTCGTTCCCTGTTGTCAAACAGGATAATTACTTAAAATTCAAACTCGACATACAACACCTAATAAACGTCTTTTGGAACACATTCTTTTAAAACACAGCCCTACTTCGATTTACGTATTCTAACACGCTCTACTACACCTTCATTTATGCTCATCTCATCAGTCAATGAAACTACTGCAAATGTAATGAGCAGATTGAACTCTGATCCAAGTTCAATGATCAGTAATCTAAAAAAAGAAATGCTTGGGCTTGACACAGGTGTTCCGTTCCAAAATTACACAATCAAATCGATGAAAACTGGCCGCTAGCTTTGCGCTCAGCTGGTGAGCTTAGGTCTAAATTTCTTTTTCTCTTTGAACTGAAAAGTCCAACCCCTAGTTATAGCAATGTATAATATGCGGTATTGACTACATTTCTCTTTTTATTATCCTCGAATTTTTCTCCTTCATTCTGAGTAAGGATTTTATGTCTCTGGTATGTACGAATTTAACAAACCGAACATCGTTTATTTGATGTGATGGATCTTTACTGCAGTTTATATTTGTGGTTTATTTTTATTTAGAAGCTATTTCTCTTAGTTAACGTTTAGATCTATTCTGCATACTTGGTATAATAGCGTGCAATTGATCGGCTTGAACATTTTGTATCTAGTCTATTGTTGCCCGGCTGCTTTTATTTGTTTCCCCTATGGAGTAATGATAACAGGTCCTATTTAGTGATAGGCGGGCTCGGAAAAATGACAACTTTAAAAAGAAATTGCCCCCCCCCCCCTCCCCCCGAGGCGTGGAAAGTCGGGGGAAAAAAATACCGGGCACTGCTTGCAGCATTTAACAAACAATGATCATATATATATTGCAGTCAACACTGAAAGTGAGATGAAAAAACGCAAAAGTGCGCTTCATTTAATATGATAATTAAGTTGCAAAATAATTCGGCGGTTAAGCCATGAAATTATAATAACTTTGAAATTCATTAAATAGGCTTAAACGACTGCGGCACGTATTACTTGCCTGGTGTATTCTCGTATTGTGCCGTTTTGCTTTCCGTTTTAACCGAGATAAAGCGAAGACGATATCAGAAGTGTTATACATTTTTCTGTTTTGCATGAGAAAGCGCCTGCATGTGGTGAAAATTTTAAAACTGAGCTTTTAAAGCGGTTGCTGTTCCATCGCGACCGTTTATTTATATGCATACAAAATTGGCTTCCTCGTGGAAAAAGAACTTGCAGTTCTTTTTGGTGCAGGAAACATTCTGGCACTATGCCATTATGGTTACGTGAGAGTTAATTATAGTACACCTCATCACACTTTCACGTAAAGCAAGTTAGGTGCTTGGGTCCAGCAAAACAAGCAGTTTGACGTGGGTTAACGCTGGTTTATGATCGCTCACATATGCAGCTTTTAAGTTGCTCAGACTGCCTACAACTACACAGCAAACTTTTTGTCACAGCCAAGCTCTTCAATGACCTTTAAAATCTCCACAGAAATGTACTATCCTGTTTGCCTGTGGTTATTGGCAGGGTACGGCAGAAAGTTAGGTGGGCGGATGAGATTAAGAAGTTTGCGGGGATACAGTGGAGGCAACTGACAAAGGACAGGGTTAATTGGAGAGATGGGAGAGGCCTTTGCCCTGCAGTGGGTGTAGTCAGGCTGATGATGATGATCAATTTCCTCTGGAATGTAGACAATTGGTGTCTACATTCCAGACACTAACTGTCTGGAATGCCCTAACTGGAATTAGCCCCAACGTAGCCGCAAGAAAGTTCATGACGGTCTCCCGCGTGAACGTTCGTCCAGCAGCAGGTGGGAAGCACAGGTGCCCAATGTGCTGGGCTTTCTTTTGCTTGGCTCCTCCCCTGTCATATTCAGCCTACAGGAGTCGACAGCCTAGCGAGTGCTTTGATGGTGACCCGATTGCATAATTTGAAGGCTTCACGCTGGTATTGCTTCTGAGCAACAACACTGACGTAAATCGTATGTGGCAGCACCTCATCAAACTTGTTCTGGAATTCTGGTGCTGTTCGCTCAGCCGACGTTTCTGAAGACGTATTACTGATCAGCTTGTTTGCCAGCTTCCTTCTTAACCGTGATGCTGTAAGCTTTCGACAGAATAAACCCGAATTTCACAGTTTCATCACATTGACTTCAGAAGGGACTGAAATCGGGGGAAATTATTAAAACTCTTTCTTGTTCAATCTGAGCAAATGGCCGAACGTCCAAAGGGCAAGCAAACAGAAGTATTTGGGAATCTAAAGTACCAGGGAATATTGAATGCGTGTAAACACGAATTCGTAAAAATATATTTTCGGTATCAAGCTTCGGGCGTACCTGGCAATAAATCGGAGACATATTCTTGTTTCGACAATTTTTCCAATGTTTCAAATATTTACGAAAAAAATTTCTTTCCTCGGGTCTGTGTATCAGGGCACACTTGCTCTTACGTTAAAGAAACAAGCACGAGAGTAGATAGGTAACTGAGTGGACAGCAGAGAGATGAGGAAAATGAGAATGGCATAACCTGGTGCAAGTTGACATGTAAAAAACGTCACCGAGGCGCGCTGAATTCCAAAACGTACAAAAAGGCCATCACTGCCCCAAAAGCAGTTCGGGTATCGGGTGCCGGTTCGGTTAGCGCTACGTTCGCTGCTAGAAAAGACCCGTAACGGAAAACTGTGCAGGAAAGAGGCCATATCCACTACTCGCTACATCGGAGTAATACAGACTTAAAGGTGGTCACTGTAACTCAGATATGCTGCCAAAATTTCGGCGCTAATATGCAGTTATAAAAATTCATATACGCATGATGTCAAGGACAAAGCGTGATTGGTGCGCGAAAAAGAGAACAGAAGTAATACGTCACCGCTATTTTCGCTGGAACAGTTGCAACACTGACACAACGGAAACGACGCCGCTGAATAATATTCGAAATTTTGAATTAACTGGCACAACTTTTTTCCGCACCGGGAGCATCTAGGTGCTCGGGCAAACGTTGGTTCAGGCTGCGATGGAATGGGGCACAAAGAACATAGCTCGGGAAGAGTGACACGCCCAAACAGGAAAGAATCGAGGCGACCAGTGGCAATACCCTGCTCACTCATGAAAATGCGCTGAGGGCGGGGCGACTGCGTATCCCTCCACAACGGTGCACACACACACGAAGAGAAGAGAATCACAGGCGGGGTCTCGTTATCGTGAGTGCCGCCTGTATAACATGAGTGTGAGAGTGAAGTAGTGTGTTCTTTATTTTTTCCCCCCCGTTTCCGTCTCCGCTTCAGCCTCGTACTCAAAACATAACGGAGCAGAAATATCAAAAGGGCACCAAGTGAAGAAGAGACAACGGTGCAAGAGAAATGTCCGTATCTTCGCGCCCCTCGTACCGAACGCGCAAAAGCAAGCCGCCGCTGCTTTGTACAGCACAGCAAGGTTCTGGGCTAGTTGGCAATGCATTTAAAAGGAATAAACAGCGCGAAGACAAACGGCTACACGAAGAAACGACACACACAAGAGCGCTGACTCGCAACTGAAATTTTGTTCTGGTGGAAAGACGCTTAAATAGAAAACATGATTGCCGGTTATCGCTGCAGCAGCCCTGTAACCCACCCCCTCATGTTTTCTATTCAAGCGTCTTTCCACCAGAACAAAATTTCAGTTGTGAGTCAGCTCTCGTGTGTGTGTCGTTTCCTCGTGTGTCCATGTTTATTCGCGCTGTTTCTTCCTTTTAGCTGTTTTGTAGTTGACCGTGCACCCAAGGGGATGCATATTTGAGGCTGGAGATGCATGATTTTTGTCTAAAACATCGCTACACGTTGCAAAGTAAATAAATCAATTGCGAGCAATGACGTGACTCGACGGTAGGATATACGTGTGCGCGCCCAAGGGACGTCAAGGTTCAGACAGCCCTCACATATACATCAGTACAGCGTCGAAGCAATGGCCGCTGCCTCTTTGCCATCAGTGGTTAAAGGCCAACACTGCCAGTTGGTAAAAAGGGGTCTTTTCGGTTCAACTTGAACTACGATTTACTAAAACTTGCGGCGAATACAAAACCGCAGCCGATAGAAATGTTACGCATATATACACGAATATATGTTGTATATTTTCAATGAGGGTAATTAGTCTAAACATTGGTATATAAGAGCCCATGAAGGTTTTGAATTATTTTACTTAACACGCAATCTAATGAAAAACATTAACCATTACACTGGCGGCGGGGCGCGCCACCCGCGCTCTCCGCCGCACCTCCGTTACCACACTGAGAATAAACGGTCGAAACTGCACAGACGCCTCTTCTTGTCTGAGAATCTTCAAGCTGCTTACGCACTACAGAAGAAAGACAGCACGCCCCTTCTGTTCTTTATTTTTTTGCAAGTACAAACATGGGCAGAAATAAACATTAAATGTTGCCAATGCCTTGGGAGATTTACGTGCATAAATTTGCATTGAAACACACGTGGATAAGCCCGCCCATTTTTCATGCCTCAGAAAGTGCGCCAAATTCATTCCCTCTTAATCTAAATCAATAAATAAATCGCTACAAAAAAGACTGAACAAAAAACAATAGGGTGTTCCAACATGTACAGCTCTAGTACACTGCAAGAGTACTTGCAATGAGTTGATTACAAACACTACATAACGCACCTGCACAAAGGCAGTCTTACTCAACCGGCCCTGCGCGATGAAAACACAATACCCAGTCGAATTCATACGCATGAATAAGTCAACAGAACATTATGTCAGCTTACCGTTGGTTGATATAGCGCGCGCGTTGCTTGCTCGATCCGTCGTGCTAAGCCCTCTGATACGGGCTGGGAACGGAATGCTTAGATCACAGCCGCACACGAGGAATCCCCGCTTCTGAGGCCTATCCGCGTGAACTGTACTAATGGATTAAGGACTTCTTTGTACCAAAGATTGCAAAAAAGATTATACATGCGAAACTTTTTAGCAATAAATTTATTTCCACAATCGGGCAGCTTCTCGCTTATAAATGCATTATAAAGCGTAAAATATGAGATAATTTGCAGGATCTGTTCGTTTCACGCGTCCGTGCACAAAGGGGAAACCCCCTATTTCTTGCGTCCGCGGGAACTTATGTGGCGACATCTAGTGCACCTGAAGCAAACAAATTTATTTGTGGCGCCATCTCTTGGTAACTTTAAGCAACTTATTAGAGTGCGGGTAAATCAAACGGTCATCAGTCGTGGTTCGAATGCAGAGCAAGACTGATGTGCGCTGTCAAACCATAGGAAGTATTCACGAATTTATTTAGTTGATACCGTTAATCTCATCAAATATCGTAATAAAAAAGTGCAAAACAAAAAGTAAGTACTGAAACGTAACGTACTAACAGCATTGAAGGGCTCTGGTACTACTAATCTGTTGCGCATCTTTACAAAGAACGAGCACACTATTAAAATTTGGTGTCTGTGCCGCTTCAAACCTCCCTCACGTAATAACGTGTGAGCAGAGGCACTATTTCTTTTTTTTCCACCTCATCAGGGTTAGGAAAGAGTGATCAACTTCCGTACCGTCTAATTGTATAGATCTCCGCTGATTAAAGAAGAAAGACTGGCTTGTTGGCGCCTTTTGATTCACTGGCTGAAACATGGTTAAGTGCTAACACTAAAAAACACAAGGGACAGCTGAAGCCGTAACTGCGCAACCATCCGCTATGAACATAACTGAAGGATGAATTGGCGCTAGCGTCTGTAATAAAGAACAAGATCTAATCGCAAGAAATTTCTCAAAGGATAAAAAATCTCTCTCTCTGTTGAATGCCTGACCCGCGCGGCCGTTGTAACCGCCACGCGTCCTTTGTGTGTTTCGCGAACTCCGTCAGCCGCGTTATCTTGGGCGCTGTCGCCTGCTATGCGTCGTTGGTCAACGACACTTTGGCGTTGTGTTCCTTCTTGTGTTAGTGATGTCGGTGCTGTGACAGCTACGGTGGTGTTTGTTTTTGTGCGCGTGACCTTCGAAATTGCGAAGAGTGCAATGAGACCAGCACGGATGCGACGGGAACCGTTAAGGCCGATTCACACGACGGACCGTTCGTCCGCGGCCCGCGCACTACGTGTGCATACGTCAGCACTTTGAGAGGCGCGCTGGATGCATGGATGGATGGCGGCCGACAGCGCGCCCCTCAAAGTGCTGACGTATGCACACGTAGTGCGCGGGCCGCGGGCGAACGGTCCGTCGTGTGAATCGGCCTTTACCTACGGTCGCTTTCTCGGGAGCCAACGCTAATTTCGGCGCCGTGGATCATGAACCGCGATTTAGACACTGCTATTGACGAAGCAGTCATCGTGTTTGGTCCGCAGAAGAGCCTGCACATCATGGGAACCGATTGTGCAACTGTATGTTAACTGAATTCGATTGTTGTCGCGTATATTAGCGTAGACAGTGAAGGCCACTCCATGATAGTGGTTTGCTTTCACGCGTTTACATAAATACCAAATATCTTTTTTTGCAATTATCTACGATAGTAAAGTACATCGTGCATGCATTAAATTGCGTTCACTCCCTGTGCACAGAATGATCCTTCTGCATTGCGTGAACAGTATGCACGGAATGATCGCACAAGTATTGCGTGAATGATGCACGAAATGATGTACTGAAAATGTTACCTGTGCCGTTCGAGATAAACTTAACACCTCTGGTACGTTGACACACATTATCTGTATTGTACGGAATGCTGTAACATAGACATGTAGTCACAAAGTGAACAAGACAGGGAAAATCGCAGGGTTCTTGCCTTAGTGTGTACAGGGCGTCCCAGCTAACTTGGAAACTAAGTGCTCTTCACAACTGAAATCGCGTGGATGTTGTTAGGGTTTATCTAAACTTACAGTGCCATTTTTTTCGCTAATC
>NC_143014.1:99358588-99426088 GCF_055824585.1 Amblyomma mixtum | reverse complement strand
TCCTAGAGTCTCGTCAGGATATCAATAACCGCTTGTGTTGTGATTAGGCGTTTTTTTTTACCCTCCAGAACCTCCTCCCTGAGCTCCTCGAATGTGTTGTGTACTCCTAGTGCCCAAAGATGTTCCGTTGATGCCGTTGGTGGGATGTTTAGGGCAGTTTTATAGGCTCCCCTTATGATGGTATCAATGGCCCTTCTCAACGATTGTAATCTCTTGATAGGGGAGCCCGCAGGTAATCCTGCTTACGACTAGGTCTTGAACTGGGCGGAGGGTGTCTTCTTCCCTCATCCCTTTCCGATGCCAAGTTACCTTTCTAATTATTCTTGATGTTTGGTTGACCCAGACCTTGAGAGTTTTGATTGTATAATTCGTTCTCAGATTGCTTTGTAACCACAGCCCCAAAACTCTGATCTTTTTTTCTTGATTTTTCTGGTTGGTTGGTTTATGGGGTTTAACGTCCTAAAGCGATTTTTTTTGTTTCGTAGGTAGAGTTCAAGTTCTCCCGGGGACTTCTAATTTTTCCCACGTAGCCTGATAAGTTCGGATTTCTCCGGGGAGCATTGAAGACCGCTCTCTTCGGGAAATTCTTCGACCATGCCTATAGCCGCTTGCAGAGCTTCTTCCTTCTGCGCCAAGGATCCCTGTGTATCCCATGGGGTGATGTTTGCGTAGGTGAAGTCGATATCTTCGCGGGTTAAGAGCTTTTTGGCTTAGTTGATCATTCCTGTGTTGAACAGCACTGGAGAGACTTCAGAGCCCTGCGGACTGCCTTTGTTGGGCATGGGTACCGTGGGTGACCGGACCTCTCCAATTCCTATGGTGGCTGTGCGATTCGAGAGGAAGGCCTTCACGTAGTTGAAGATTTTCTCCCCGCAGTTGAGATTGTTTAATTCTTGTAATATGAAGTGATGGCCGCTATTGTCGAATGCTCCTTTCAAATCTAGTGCGAGGAGGAAGTTTTCGCTGTGTTTGGGGATGTTATTTATGGCTTCTTCTTTAATACGGAGGAAGGAATCTTGCGGGCAGAGTTTCTTGCGGAAGCCCAGCACGCAGGAAGGAAATAGGTTGTTTTCGTCTATGTAATTTTGAAGCTTCAGGTGCATTACTAGTTGATAAAGATTCCCCAGGCAAGAAGTGAGGGAGACTGGACAGAGACTCTCTATCGCTGGAGGCTTTCCTGCCACAGGTATAGCCGACGGGAGCTGGCCCTTCTCTCACAGTTCTTCGTGGCCCTTCTCCCACAGTTCGGCGTTGTTGTGGCTGGGTCCGGTGATTGTCCTGAGGCGTTGCTTGCAGGCTCTCTGTCTCCCGTTGGGTGGTTTCTGTGGCAGGCCACGCACTTGGCTTCGCAGGCGTGGTTTTCCTCCGGGTCCTGAAGTCTGCAGTTGCGGCACACGTTGATGACCGGGGTCGGTACACGTCCGCTCGTTGACCGACTTTGAGACATACTTGACAGATCTGCTAGGTCGGTGTGTGTGGGTAGCACGCCGTCTCTCCTCCGTAGTAGATGACGTAACGGGGGAGGATGGTGCCCAAGAATGTTAGCACTGCCGTGCGATACCTTTCCAGCATGCGGTCTTGAACGATCTCTAACCCCCAGGTGCGCAGTCGGAGGTTGGCTAGGGAAGAGTGGACTATTACTTTAAAGCTCGAGGCTACGTACAGGAGGGTTTTAGGAGGCAGCACATTAGTGTGTCAACACCTCGCCGCGATTTCCAGCGGAGTTCAGCGGAAAGGGAGCAAAGGAAGGAATGCGGCGCCGAACGACTGAGACATCTGGCGGTCAAGGGCGCGGCTGAAGCAACGGGTGGCTTCCACGAAGGGAGACGGGAAGGGGCGGTCCCGCGATTCGGCTGCAGGGACGCTCCATATGGAAGCTATCCCAAAGGAGCCGCCGTGCCGGTAGGAACCACTGATGAACGGCCCGACGAGGCGCCCGCCTGTCGGAGTGATGTCATGTCTGTGAAGCGTCGTGCGGCATGGTCGCGGGGGCCGGGAACAAAATGGCTTAATGGGGTCCTGGTGGATGCTGCCGCAACGGGAAAAGGGACACCGCGAGACTTCGGGCGGCCGAGGGACCTCGAAGACGTAAACAAGTCGTAAATTTAAGGATGTCACGGACAACCGCGGGACGGAACACCGGCAGCTTAGCGGCAGCTGATAGCCCGTGAGTTGCCAATACTTGGAAACGATGACCGAACGTGCTTGCAGAAACAGGCGAGGCCGTGGGAACGACTCGGCGCACTTCCATTTGTTTTTCGCTTGATTTCTCGAGGGGAGAGAGTTTCGTCAATACTGCAGAAGTTGAGGGCGGGGCATGTAATTCCGTGTACCAATCGAGTTGTGCTCTCTTCAGGGAATGTGGTTTGATTTTAGTAACTCTTGATGCTCCTTTTTTTCAGTATATGTTTTAGGGAGAGGGTTACGGACATTTGCAAAGCTAGAGAGCGAGCTACAAGTACGGGAGCCAATGGTGTAAAGAATTCGCCGCGATTGGTTAGTACTGTTTTTCCGGGATTGGTCAGTGCTGATTGCGGGCCACGCCTCGCAGTGTTTAAAACCCGGGCACTGTAGCCTGAAAGGTCGTTCTTGGCTAGGGTTTGAGCTGATACCAAATCTCGGCTAGGTATGCCGAGCTAGCCGGTTCCATGTTTTGTTTCATGCCACCTTGCTGTAAATATTGTATGTATATAAACTTCAGTTAATCTCTTGTCTTTTGATCAAGTGTCGCTGTCTAAATTCTCTCAACACCGTCTATGACATGGGGCCCACCTGCTGGGCAATTGCACCAGTCTCCGCAAGAAGAACGAACCAGCCACATCGGCATACGAGATTTCACTATTACCTTCAATATTTCCATAGCAGTATCTTACAACATTGCACAGTTGCCTCTCTATTAAAATTGATGTCCAAGAAACCTGGACTAGATGTAGCGCGTCCCCACGTCGACGATAGCCTTCACCACTGGACGCAAGCACTGGCTCACCATTGGCTGCCCAAGCAGCGCAGGTAATCGGCCCAATATTGGAAACATATTGACAAAGGCCGGTCTATACACAGGACCAGAGGGAAACCATCCACTCGCGATATAGGGCAGATTGTCTGTGCTGCTTGGGTGCGTACGTAGCCAGTTGTGAGGTCCGGTTGCCAGCGAGCCAATGGTGCGGTCACTTTTCACGGACGCTTGAAAGCCGTGGCTATATCACCGAACAACAGTGACCATTGCCAGAGGACCAAAAAATGTGTTCGAAATAAAACAAAAATGCATTATAGATCCTTATATGATACGGGCCCTGGTCTCTTATTTTTGTGAAATTTGATGGGATACTATTTGTGTTCTTTCTCTGAATGATGACTTTATTCTGGTTTTCTCGACTTTATGTTTGGGTTGAGGTGTGCATACCTTTATGTGGTCTATTCAAGCATGTCGGTGTAGGCTTTCACAGGGGTGCAATATTTTTCTGTGTTTTTGTGACCGCAGTAAAGTATTATTATTATTATCGTCATCATCACCATCAGCATTATTATTCTATTCTTTTTTTTCTCTAGACCTAAATGATTATTGAAAATGCACTGTCTGTGACTATTGGTTTGGTTTATTGGGGTTTAAAGTCCCAAAGAGACTCAGGCTATGAGGGACGCCGTAGTGAAGGGCTCCGGAAATTTCGACCACCTGGGGTTCTTTAACGTGCACTGACATCGCACAGCACACGGGCCTCTAGAATTTCGCCTCCATCGAAATTCAGCCGCCGCAGCCAGGATCGAACCCGCGTCTTTCGGGTCAGCAGCCGAGCGCCGTAACCACTGAGCCACCGCGGTGGGGCGTGTGTGACTATTGATTATATATTGTTCCATTATCGTTGTTTCTTGTGTCTGTCGTAATTTTGTGCTTATGATTCTTCCTGTACATTCATTGAATGTATCGCTCTGCTGCATTCCTTTTATTTGTTTTCTCACTTTTCTTTAAATACTTGTGGCCAAACTGATGTGTAACAATTTTTTCTGATATTTTTCTATGTGAGTTTTCTTAAAAGTCATTCTTTGAATGATGTTTTTCTGCCAGTTTTCTCTGACTTTTCGCCGACCTTCACAGCCCTAGAACCTCAAGCCATTTCTAGCTTTGACAGGCCTTTAGCTGAAAATATAACACGGGAACTCGCAATAAAATTATTATTATTACTATTATTGTTTCGTCATTTCTGCTTGATTTCATTCATATTTGTACTTTAAAACCGTGTACTCGCGTCTGATTGCCTGTAACACGTTCACTAATTATATTTCTTGATCGCGTTTGATTGTATTTTGCTGCAAAAGGTTGTTCTTTGTTTTCATTTCCTTTATTTGTTGTTTTTGTTTGTTATTTGTATGTCTGTTGCCTGTTCTAGCTGTTTTCGTTTCCCGCTGTTCTCGCTGTTTTCATGTTTTTGCTTTTTGTTATGCTTTCTGTTCGCTGTCACGCCTTTGTCTAAAGTAGAGGCCTGGTTGATCCTTCTTTTTTATTGCGAAAGCAATACTACGCCAGGTCTAACCGCTCGTCGCGTGGTCCGTGGACCCCCCTGCTCCTTGAGGAGCCGCCGCCGCGCCTAACAGATGGCGTGACATCAGCCTCTCCGTTGCTATGGCGAAGCGTGACGTCAGCTTGCTCTCTCCATCGCAGCCAGGAGGAGCCGGGCGTGCCGCGCTCCTCGAGGAGTCTCGCCATGGAAGTCACCGACGAAGAGTCTATATCTGAATCTAGTTGCTCTACTGTTTCTATTGCTTTCGCAACCAACCAGGTTTAACCAGAGCTAAACCACATCAATTTTTTTCTATCGCCTTGACTGCTGCCATACTTTACTTGATTATTTACCTTTGTGGGAAATTAATGTACATTTGTGTGTGTGTGTGTGTGTGTATGGTGTACCAGCACCAAGACCTCAAGGTTGGTTCTAGCTCTGAAAATAAAGATTAATCATCATCATCATCATTATTTTTATCAACGGGTCGACTAAAGCTTCGACCTGCTTGTTTCGGTTGTAATGCACTTGTTGGTGACAGTGAAATTATTAGTGCGTAAGCACTATTCCTATGGGTGCCAACCCCGAGCAAAATCGTCTCTTGCGTGCTCGCAGCTGGCCTCGCGCGAGCGCTCCGTCCCGCGGCACTGCCCGCTCATCATCGGCTGCCACACTGAAGGCGTGCGGAAATATCTTCACCCCAGTTTTAACCTCAACACTTCAATAAATGTCTCCGGTCTCACACGTTACCCCGCGCAAGGAAAATCTCTCATGTCAGTCTCGCACAGATACTGACGTCGGTAACTACAGGCCAGTACCTCTTCTTTGTTACGCCCAGAAAATCTTTGAGTTCGCGCTTCATAAGGTTGTGTCTTTCTTAGTTAAACATATTTCTTATCAATACGCTTCATTCGTGGACTCTCTACTACAGCCAACCTCTCATGTTTGATGGCGCAAGCTGGCCTGTAGTTGTCGATAGGAGCCAGCTTGATGCTGTCTATTGTGACATAATCAAGGCCTTTGATGCAGTGAATCACCAGTCGTTGCTTGTCCAGCTCCTTCTGTCAGACGTAGTCGTTTCCACTGTGGCCCTTGTACGCAGCTTCCTCCAGGACCGATACTGCTACGTCAGTGTTAATGGTCAGACATCAGTGGCGTAGCCAGAAATAATTTTCGGGGGGTGTTATACGCCGCTGGTAAAAAAATAAAAAGAAGGAGAACCTGGGCTGAAACGACATCGTAGTAATTTTCCTGCTTTAATAAAGCCGAAGGGTTAATTGTTCGTTCACGGTAATATTTACATAAGAATACGAGTACACACAGGACTTATAGGACTTCACTCGTAAAGAACATTTATTCTCTCACAAAAAACACTCGTACGAAAAATCGCGTCTATTTACGATATTTTTCACATAACATAAAACAACACAAAATCTTCAGCTCTACAACAAAGTCAGCAACTGCGAACGAATGGCATTTGTCAGTTCTACCCCATGCATGTGAACCTATGTCCGGCCGCACAGTCGCTTAAAAAAAAACACTTTTTATTTTCGCGGTAGTTTATGATCCTTCGAGGACAATGCAAAGGATGAATAAGTAGGCTGACGTGAAAAGGTACGTTTAACAGGGTGAACTGAGCCTACAAATAAAAGGAGGGCCATACGTCGTGCGATGGCGAAGATGAGTGGCTCTTTTCTGCAATAACTTCCGTTTGCTATTATAGAGCCCCGACTACGTAGATCATACTTTTCTAGAATAAACAGCACAAAGCGCAAATGCATCAGAACATTCGTGAATAATTACTGAAACACAAAAATAAGAGCCACTGTTTGAATTTCAACGCGGAACTGTCGGGAGAGGAAAAAGAGCGCTATTAAAATATGGTCGCGGCAATGCATGAAACTTCTGTGAGTTCCTCAACAAGCTGAGCATTACTTAAAAAAGTACCGTAGAGGGGGGGGGGGGGGGAGGTTATGAAGCGCTCAGATTTTTTTTTTTGGGGTGGGGGGGTGTTATTTTCGAACGAAAAAGAAAGCGTGGTTCTTTAGCCACCCTTCACATCTACACATAATCGCTTTCTTTTTTTCGCTCTTTTCGTTTCTCTCTTCTTTTTACTCGCGCCTTGAATTACACTCAGGTCGGCTGCCTGGACCCTCTGCGCTGAGCTTTCTTGCTATGCTTTCTGTTTGTTTGTCACGATTTTGTCCTGACGCAGCAGCTGCACTGACACGTTTTTTTTTTGTCTTGACAGTTCTATTCGCTCTTGTCTTCATTGTTTTTCTATTTATGAAAATGTTTGTACATTGTTTTGTGCATGGTTTAGCAATAACAGGTCCTTAGAGTTTGTACTGGGCAGCTTAAATAAACATTGTCATTATTTGCGACTCATGCTCGAACTCGCTGCTTTGATCGACATGCCACGCTGCTCCACGGCAGAGGAGCCCATGCGCTTCCAATCGCAGCATCTCCGAATCGCCCAGTAACTCCACTTGCTCCCTCCACCTTCCCCTAGCCGCGTGCAGCTGCCCGTGACGCGCGCCTTTTGTTCGGCTCTTATCCGTTGCTCCGGTGATTATCTCTCGTGCCGAAGCTTAACCTTCTTTGTTTATCTCTTCGGTTCTCGATCAACACATTCGGCTTGCCACTCAAGGTGAGTTCGCGGTGTGGACTATTTTGTTCCCTATCGGCGGCTGCACGGCTAGCGGCGTCCGCGTGTCGTCTTCACTCCGGAAGCTAACGAAAGGTAAACCTCTATCCTCAGTTATTTCCATCCTTCGTGCCGCCATTTTACGTTAGTAACAGCTTTCGACTTCCTCCATTTCATTTTGGTTTCAAGAAACTCTGCGACGGAATAAGCAATATACAGTGATGACTATACCCGCTGCAAATGTCTCATGTACCTTAATCTTGCGGCCATCATGTACACGATTCAACAGGAAAACGGCGCAAAAGACGTGGACAAAAAAGACAAACACGACAGGACCAGCGCCAACTTGCAACTGAATTTTATTTCGCACCAAACCCGCCTTTATGTAGGCCAACACGCCCTAACATCCGTGTAATCACGCACAGGCAGTAGAAAAGATCACTGTAAGATATCTTACAGATATCTTAAGGGCCAACACGCCCTAACATCCGTGTGATTACACGGATGTTAGGGCGTGTTGGCTTACATAAAGGCGGGTTTGGTGCGAAATAAAATTCAGTTGCAAGTTGGCGCTGGTCCTGTCGTGTTTGTCTCTTTTGTCCGCGTCTTTTGCGCCGTTTTCCTGTTGAATCATGAACCAACTAACCCAAACTAGAGTTCTTCTTGATCATGTACACCTTGCACTTGTATTTAAAACGGTGACTAAAGCGTTGCAATCCACAAGCATGCGTTATCAGCGGTTTCAGTATTCGCTGGATGTTTCGGTCAGAGGCTATAAGGTCTGTAAAGTCAGCCAGTAATGACTACTCAAATGACTGACTTTGTAGAACGGCGGCGTCAAATTGTCTTTTTTTTCTTCATTAGCTGAACTGCTCAGCAGCAGCAGAACAATAACAACAAAAAAGATCTGCTCCCAGAACCGCAAAAACGAGACCTTTTGGGTCAGCTGCTACTGATCTAGGTGACCGGAGAAGTCTTGCAGGTCGTTCTACGTAGCTGCGGAATGTTAACAGCGACAGTCACTGCAGTCATGTCCGGAGATCAGAGATTAGCCGTATATTAAATACTTAAAATTTACCGGACTAACACCTTTCACTTTCCTGATAATATCCGGAATCTTGGTGAAGGTATCCTGCCCTTGTCATTACACAAGTTCAATGCAACACGTGGTTGATGCTTTTTCTCGCGTGCGCAAATGTGAGAAATTGGTACTTTTCCTACGGTTCATGTATTAATGACTTTTGTACGACCTGGTGCAAGACAGACTCAAGCTACTAAATTAGTAATGGAGTACACGACCGGGATTATGGGACAGTAATTTGTGGAGCTGACCGAATATGAGAAGAGCGTTAGGCTGCTTGTGCCGGCGAAGCGTGTGCGGTGCGGGGCTCAGCTTTTCCTGGACGTATGGTGAGGCGGCGTTTACGCCGTGTATATGGATTACCCGGCCTTGTGGCTAGCCCGCAAAGCTGTACAACAGAAAGTTAGAGGTTCCTTCTGACAGAATTTTTGTTTGGGCTAGTTCATTTGTGCTAGATGGAAGTCCCAGTAATGTGTTCCTTCTCTAGTGCTGCCTGTCTTATTGTTTTATTGTGATGCCGAGTCTTCTAATGAAGGCCCACTATACCTTGACAGCGTCTTCAGAGAAACTGTAGTAAGGTCAGCTAGCGCTGCCTCGATAAAGATAAGCAGAAGTGGAACGTCATGTCCGAGCAGGAACTTGGACCGCTGGGAACTTCTTGGCGGGAGCTGGACGCATTATCTTTCGCCAACCGCCTGAACGGGAGGTGAAACATTGCGTGCACGGTGTTGCTCAGCAGTTGCGGCATTTCGGGTCACGCTTCCTTGTAAAGTCCACAAGCGGCAGCAACGCAGAGCATGACTTTTGTCGTGCCCCTAGTGCCCATATTCCACATTCCGCTAACTGGTGCAGCTACTGGTGGCCGTACGTTTGGCATTTAGAAAGCCTCTGGGAGACACTAAAGGTACAGCCAACCCTTCATTTATTGTCCAAGTACAGCAGGTCATATCAAGGATGCCGATTTCTTTGCGAAAATTCTTCCACAAAAGCAAGTTTTCTTTTCCCTGGGTCCAGAGTGAAGCATAGGATCGATGATGGTAGAGAGAGGTTGGCCAGACGGATCTTGGTAATCGCAAAGTGAACAAGGGAGGGAAAACCTCAGGTGTTTGCCGGGCCCCCCGAGGCAAGCACCCTGAGGTTTTCGTGATTATAGGATCGAGCAGTAAGCCGAAACCAAGGCTGAGGTGGAAATGTACCCTGACACACAATAATGCGGTTATAAAAACTAGTCGTCGAACCTATGCGATTAAATGAATGCCTTCCATATGGTGTCAAGGGCCGAATTGAGTCCACTGAGATGAACCAGGAGTTTATGAGCGGAAGCGAATCCAAAGGGTATTGTTCTATTCATCATTGAAGACGCTGCGTAGGCAACGCCGGAGTCATCATCTTTCGGTGCCAGCATGCTGACTCTCTCCGAAGTCTATCGCGGAACCAGTCAACGCGAGCAAGGTAGCGACGTACAGGAAATAATGACGGAGAATGCAGTGCAGTGCGAAGTGCTTTAGTGCAAAAAGAAAAAAGAAACGACTGCTTCAGTGCGTGCACGAGGCAACTCGCTCAGGGAAAAAGGTCGGGCCGCGTTTCCACGTTGTGGCTCACTCTGTACAAGTAGAAGCAATGTGAGAGGGAACACGGGAGCGCGTGGCCTCCGCGCTTAATGAAGCACTGCCTCCGACAGCCTACAAGAATAGGCGGCGCCAGGTACATGCGAGGAAAGAGAAGCCGGCCGTGCTTACTGGGCATGTGTTTGCCGCAAATTCTTACCGGCTCTCGGCGTCAGTGCTTCACGAAGCTCGGTGGCCACGCGCTCCTGTTCCCTCTCATATGGCTTAAATGTGCTCCGCTGCTATTTTACTGACTCCTCATACTCATCATGTCTGGCGATTACCGGAGGGCTCAACTTTGCCCACAGGTTTGGAGGCATCTGAAATGGTGTTCGCACACAAGGCATTTACATGAGAGAGCATGGCGAGAGCAAGTGCATGAACTATGCTCGTCGTGGCATAGACAGGAAACAGTGGCCTGCAGGAGCGATTTTGTCACCGCTGCCGTGATTTTTGGCGAGGTTGAATTTAGTTAGATAAGTATATTCATATGAGGCATTAAGCCGATGGATCAACCCTGAAGTTGCCGAGTACTGTGCTTCTCATATTCAGGAAAAAAAAAATGCGCAGGCGATCGTACAATGTGATGCAAGAGCTAAGAATATCTGGCTCCAAACAGGCCGCCATTGGAAACTGGAACTGGTAACATTTAACGCTATAACCTTATCCAGGGAGGCTAGCGTAGCAGTGCTATTCGAGGAACAAGCGGACATTAAATTTGATGTCATAAGGCTTAGGGAGGTTAGGAGGACAGATGAAGCAGATACAATGTTAAGGAGCGGGCACGTACTATGCTATCGTGGTTTAACAGACCGCTGAGAGCTTGGTGTGGGATTCTTGATCAATAAGGATATAACTGGCAACTTAAAGGAATTCTGCAGCATTAACGAGAGGGTGGCAGTTATAGTAATGTGTGCAATCGGGAACAAAAGTCTCTGGACCACGTCGTCCGTAAACGGAATCGACTGCTCTGTTAAGAGCCGCCGGTTGGAGACCATATTTGTGAAGACTGAAAGTAGAAGGTTTTGACTATCACCTCCACCATTGTGGTCTGCAGCCGACGGCTAATAACAGAGCTACGAGTTTCGTTTACGGAGCACGCGGTCCAGATACTTTGCCTCCGACGGTACAAATTGAAGGCTGTGCAGGCCTACGCACCTATATCTATTAATGATAACGAGACAGTCAAAATGTTCTATGAAGACGTGGATCACTGTATTGATGGGCGACTTCAATGCCAAGGTAAGCAAGAAGCAGGCAGGCTACCAAGCAATCGAAGACTACGGCATAGGCTCCACGAATAACAGAAAGGATATACAAGTAGAGTTCGTAGAACGAAATAGTTTACCGATTATATACACCTTCTTTCGTAAACATGAGAACCGGAAGTGGACGTGGAAGCTAGAACCCGAACATCTAGAGTAAAAATGAAATAGACTTCATATTTTGCGCGCCACCTGGCATAAAAGGGTGTGGAGGCGCTCGACAAGGTCTCGAAGTAGCCTGGATTTGAATAGGAAACGGAGGAAACTAGTACAGAAGAAGCACATCAACGAGTTAGCGGTAAGATGGAAAGTAGAAAATTCAGGATCTCGCTGGGGAACATATTTTCGTTTTAACAGGAGATGATCCACTTAGTGCTCAGGAGATTTACGATAGACTCACGAAGGTCATCAAGGAGGGCGCAATTGAAGTAGGGGGTAGAATAGCTAGACAGGATACTGACAAACTGTCTCAGGATACGAAAGACCTGATCAAAAAACGTCAAAGTATGAAAGGCTCTGACCTCATTGATAAGATGAAGCTGGCAGAACTGTCAATGCTAATGAATAAGCGTAAGGTAAACGATATGAAGAAGTATGATATGGAGAGGATCGAACATACTCTATGGAAAGACGGTAATGTACAAGCAATCAATAGGAAATTACACTATCGAGTAAGGATGCTATCATCTTAATACATTAGAAGGGGGATGTAAAGGACATGAAAATTGCAGGCCGATCAGTAATGTGCATTGTGTACAACGTATCTACTAAGGCAATTGCTAATCGAATTAGATCAACCTTAGACTACAGTCAACCAAAGGACCAGGCTGGCTTTCGGAAATGCTATTCGAAAACGAACCACGTTCACGCCACCAGTCAGGTGATGGCGAAAATGCCCTGAAAATGCCCTTCTGAATTTGGGACTATTTTAGACTGACGAAGATGTATTTCGGAGTGCATTTATATCTGCATGCACGAATTTTAAACATATGTATGTACGTAAGATGCTCTGTAACCATTTCTTGTTGCTTTTGCCCTTCCTGCTTGGACCAAAAAGGTCTGCAGTATCATGTAAATAAATAAATCGGAAGATGCGCAGAATATAACCCACCGCTATAGGTATATAACCATCATATACTGTGAGAAAGCATTTGAATCAGTCGAAACATCAGCAGTCATTTCGTAACGAGGGTGTAGGAGAGGCATGTGTAAAGGATCTGGAAAATATTTATAGCGGTTGCACCGCAGTCATAGTTCTTCACAGAGAAACTGATAAACTACCAATCACGAAGGGTGTCAAGCAAGGAGACACGATCTCTTCAGTACTCTTCATCGCGTGTTTACAGGAGGTATTTAGAGAACTGGATTGGGAAGAGTTGGGGATAAAAGTTAATGGAGAATACCTTAGTAATCTCCAATTCACTGATGGCATTGTCTTGATAATTAACTCAGAGGATGGATCGAAAAAAACATGATCCAGAACCTAGACAGGCAAAGCAGAAAGGGAGGTCTAAAAATTATTATGAAGGAATATAAAGTAAGGCTGAGTAGTCTCGGAAGGTCACGGCAGTTTACAATAGACATTAAAACATATGAAGTGGTCAGAGAACACATATTCTTAGGGCAGGTAGTGACCACGGATCCCGGGCACAAGAATGAAATAACTAGGAGAAAAAGAATGGGTGAAGTGCATTCGGTAGGCACTCTCAGGTGATGAATAGCGGTTTACCGATATCCCTGAAGAGGAAAGTATATAACAGCTGTATCTTACCAATACTGCCCTGTAGGGCAGGAACGTGGAAGCTAACAACGAAAAGGGTTGAAGTTAAATTGAAGACAGCGCAGCGGGCTATGGAAAGGAGAATGATATGTGCAATGTTAAGAGACAGGAGGCCAAACGCGAGTTAATGCTATCTTAGTCGAAATCCAGAAGAAGAAATGGGCATGGGCATGACATGTAATGCGAAGGCAAAATAACCGACAACGGAGGGGATTCCGAGAAAGCAAGGATAGAGGGGGGGGGGGGGGGTGTTAGGGAGTTCGGTGGGCTATTGAGAGTGGGAAGATTAGGATATCTTGGTGCGAAGTAGTAAAATACGGCATATGGGTGTTCGCGTTTCATTCCGGGCTGACTGTACCACCCACTGGTCGGGTGACGTGTCCGATGTCTGTAAATGTTGCGGTTTAGCCTGGTATATACAGAGTGGGGGGCTCTCCCTGAAATCGCTTGTCTCTCTCCACTTCGAAGTGCTTGCGAACGCAGCAGACATTTTGTGAATTAGCTAGGGGGCAACACAGCTGAATATTTGTTTATGACAATATAATTTAATCTTTAATTAACGGCTCGGGTAACAGACTCCCAGGTTTTTTGCCCTGCTCTGGGTCGAAGAAATGGCCATCAAGACGTCAGAGCGGCATTGGTCAGCTGAGGAACGGGAGGTCTTCGATTGCTTCGAGGGCGATGCGAACGGGGTAACGCATCTAAAGCAAGCAAAAGCACGCAGCGTTGGCTTAGTGGCATTGGCGTCCTGCCACCGTGCAGGAGGGCGCGGGTTCGATCCCATCACGGCCTTGCACTTTGATTGCATTCCAAGTGTACAAACACTCGATCATGTTCCGGGCACACTGAAGAACCTCAGGTAGCGAAATTAATCCGGAGACCGTCATAGTGACGCGCACCATAGTGCACAGCGTTTCTCTTGCGAACAAGAACCCATTAATTTGAATTTTAATAACCAGCTCCAACTCTATTGTGCCCTTGGATGCAAGTGGTGTTCGAAACGAAAAAAAAAGGAGGAGGGGAGGGTTCTTCCTCACAGGACTGCCTGTTGAGCGTAAGGGTTCCCACGACACCGTACGGCTAATTGTGCCGCTACTTTTCTTGTGTGTTTTCATTTTTTCATTGCAGCGCGACAGTATGTCCATGGCTGTGGGCCCCACGCCCGTGAACATCACTACAGGGCCGAGCAGCCTCGCCCCCGCTCCTCCGCCGTTCCGGCCCCGCCTCAACGCGGAGTTCATCACCAGCCTCGCTGGCCTGCTCACCGTGGCCGAGATGGTGAGCTCACTCATGTAGGACGCTGTGGTTGCGCTTTATGAGGAAGAGGGATGGGTAGGCACTCCTGGTGACTGCCTTTTTCTCTGATCTTTTTTTGAGAAGCCGCCGCGGTGGCCCAATGGTTATGGTGCTCGGCTGCTGACCCGCGATAGACGCGGGTTCGATCCCGGCCGCGGCGGTTGAATTTCGATGGAGTCGAAATTCTAGAGGCCCGTGTACTGCGCGATGTCGGTGCACGTTAAAGCATTCCAGGTGGTCGAAATTTCCGGACCTCTTCACTACGGCTTCCCTCATAGCCTGAATCGCTTTGGGACGTTAAACGCCCATAAACCATACACCAAACTTTTTTGAGAAGTTCAAGTTGACTGAGTTTGTACGGAAGCCGCTTCGGCACCGATGCACGCATGTGGCAGGCTCATCCGCACACATGAGGGGCACCCGCAGTGTTGCATGGCGTGCGACGGGTGTCCAACGACTCCTCCACTCTTCCAGCCTCCCTCTTATCATGGTAGCCGCAGCACTGCATATACTCTAGTGACAACGATGCATTTATGGCTTCCATGCAGAATAAACTTCGCATGCACTCTGCCGTCAGCGTCCTTTCGTCTGCTGAGTGGTCGTGTCACACTATTCTTACAGTGTGGAATGAGTGCTGCGCGTTTTGACGGGCTGCGTTGTGCGCAGGGAGGCATACCGTTCGCGTAACCCTTTTAGTGGCGCCTCAATACACAATAATTTTGCAGCTAGTAGTCTGCACCGCAGCTGGAAGAGAACAGCATTTATAGATTGACAAGAGACAACACCTGCACTGCTGTTGTCTCGGTCCGCACGTCTATAATTTGATTGTGACTCTGACGGTGGCGATGGTGACAGCTATCGCTGTCATACACGCTGCACGACAGAACAGCTATCGCAGTTACTTCTCCACCCCGGAAAAGGCGCAGTCTGGGTGTTTCTGACTCTTCTATATGCAGCCCATTTGCTCACTGAGGCTTGAGCTCTAGAAGCCCTTAATATCTGTGTAATGGGCATGCCTTTTACTAAGTCTCTGCGAGGACTTTCACTTCCTGTTTTCCGTTTGGGTAGAGCTTCCTTGGACTATTTGTGAACTGGATTCTTGCTAACTTGTTTTGTTCGCTTTTGATTCTTACACCTGGCACCGTGTTATGCTCTTCTTATTATTTGTTGTTTTATTTTTTCTCTCGTCTTTCTTCTGGCTTGCAAGTTTTCCAACGGTTTACATGTACATTTTTTCGTTTTCTATATGCCGTTCTTTTCCCTCTTTAAACGTTAGAATGCTTTTTTGGTATTTATGGGTCTCTCTTTTTGGTATATCTATGCTTTAGTTACCTTTTCATCCTATAACCCTCCCCTGCTCTTTTGGTCCGTGTGGTGTCTTGTATGGTATAAATCCGAAGTAATGGTGGGCGTCTTCTCTATTTGTCCACTTTTTCACCTGTTCCTGCCTTTTGGTGCTTCCATTGTTCCTTTTTTCCACTTTGTTTACGCTGCCTGCATCTTTTTCGTTTTTTTTTTGGTTTTGTTTTCTGTCATCTTGGTTTTTACACCTCATTTTGTAGTAATATGTTATCAGTTTTAAGTCATATTCCCGCACTGCCGTTGTTTGACTGGCATGCTTGGTTTTTGAACCACTACTTAGTTCCGGCCAATTCTTCCTGCATCAGAATATTTTGTCTTTAATCTCTACAGTCTGATTTGTCTCCCTTTTGTTTCTTTATTTAACTGCGTTTTTGTTTAAATGTATTCGTTTATTTGTACTTCTGCTATCTAATCGCTCTACATGTATTTTTTTTTCTCTCTCCCATCTCACCTACTTGTAGTATCTTTTCTCTTTCCTGTGGCGTCTACTTCTGTCTTTTGTTGACGGTTCATCTCTTTTGTTACTTTCATCTTTCCTCTTTCGACCTCTGTGTCGGTCTCTCATTGCCGTCTTCCTGTATTTATGCTTCACTGCTATCCAGTTATCTTCACAAGCGTTCTGTACCTGCTTTTTTTTGCTTTTTGTTCTGCGTCTGTTATACTGCTCTTTGCTGCCTGTGTACCTGTTCTATTTTCTTATTTCCAACTTTTCAGCTGCTACCTCCCGGCCGCCTTCTTTCACTGCCCACCCTGCCTGGGGTTATCTTTCCTGTTGTTTTTCGTTGTTTTTTTTTGTGTTTCTTCTTTTCTTTCTTTTTGTTTGCATGTTGTGTCGACAACTTGAAGTGACTCTGGGCTCATCTCTTTTCTTTTTTTTTACATCCCCACCCCCTTTTTTTAAAACCAGTTTTTTTTTTTAGCGTTTAGCTCCTTTTCTTTTATCTCGTATTGGCTTTATGCCCATCAGAGCTCTCCTGGTCCGGGCTCCCTCTCTCTTTCATTTATGTTTTTTTCCTTATGGGAGGAGTAACAAAAGGGCGTTTTTACAGGATTTAACCAGACATGAGTACTGAGTGGCTACTCGGTATCCAGAGGACACATGTCACGGTCTCGCGGTGCGCTGTAGAGTTCGTATTTGTGCTCCATACTGCGTGTGCAGATAGGCACCCAAGGTGCGCCCGCGATAAGGTGTCCAGAGGGATCAGTTACCAAGTTGCACATGCCAGTTGTGATAATGCGTCAAAGCTCACTGTGTTCCCTGAGCGCTGAGTGCGGAATTGTTGACAATGCTACGGATGCAGCCACTATGTGCTGTCGGCAACGAAGCTTACCAGTTATGTTTTACTGCGACACGAATATGGCTAGGCTAACGAATTTCGCTATGTCACAAGCGTGCCTTATACGATGCGCCTATTGCTCGTTTCCTAGTTCATCTTCGCCTATAACGCCGGATTGAATCACCTGACGTCCCAAGGTGCCACCAAACAAATTTTCTCTTTGCGCAGGTATTGTCGGTCATCGTCTACGCTCTGTCGGTGTCAGTGGCCTTGCCAGTATCGACTTTGTTGTTCCTCATGGCGCTGAGTTTCAGCTACTGGCTCCAGTGTGCGTTCTTTCTGCTTTCGGAGAGTCTGTCGCCGAAACCTCCTGCAGTGCCTACCACGCTCTACGTAAGTTGCGCGTCGACTCCTTCTTCCTTCCTGCTGGCTGTTACTGCGCAGTGCTCTTCATTCGATGGTTACGTCACCAATTAAAGCTCTAGCGCAAAAACATTTCGCATGTTTTACTTGCACGTTTCCCACAATCTATCTCTTTAATCTAGTAAAATTCTAAAACTCCTTCAGTTGCCCCTTAATTAAAAGAGCACTGGGACGGGTGTGAGCCATGCGATGAAGAACGCGCAGGCTGTCGAAATTATCTTCGCCATTATACCGTTAGGCAACGTGCGGATCTCGCGTTGATATCAGAGGTAACTTGCTCTCGTCTAAACAGAGTTGTCTTAGGCCCGAGGTCTCCAAGTTGTTCGGCTAGAGGGCCGGATTATAGATTTGTCAAGGCGACGAGGGTCGGCAAATACATAAATGAATATAAACAAAAACTTACAAACCTTTCACGCGTCTGTCTTTCTGAGACGTGGTTGTTATTAGACGCTGACAGACTTTTTACATTGCCTGGCTATCACGCTGAATAATATCTGCCATTGAGTAATTACTCCCTTATTGAATAATATCATAGGTCAGCGGATGAGTACGGTGGATCTGCAATCTTTATTTCAAACCCTATATCATACCAATGCAATCACGACACCGCGTTTCAAGCAGAAAAGTGCGAATCAGTCTGTCTGGAGTTGACAAGTACAGTTCTGATTCAAGCAATAACACTATCATTGGCTGTATCTATCGGTCACCTTCCGCACCTTACGAATACTTCTGCCACGAACTAGAAGTCATTCTCCAAACTTTTAATCGTGAAAACAAGATCAACGTCATCTCAGGGGGCATTACTACTGACATAACAGATTTTACTGAAAGCTCTTGTTTTTTTTTACACCAACTGCTTGATCGGCCATAGACTGGATTCTTTATCAGCTTCACCTACGCGCACTGCTCTTCAAGCCTACAGCACCCTGATTGATCATGTATTATCGAATGTTATTTCACTTCAGATCGCAGCAGTCATCAATTTCGACATCACGGACCATTACGCCCTTTCTTTCTAATCGAATGCCCTAATAACGGGCGTCCCTCGTAGCCTGAGTGTCTTTGGGACGTTAAACCCCATAAAAACAAAAAAACCTAATAACTTAACCTCCAGGAAACGCAACAAATAATCATCTGATAGAAACCGTTTCGTTGAGATAGTCACTGAGACTAACTAGGATAATACACTACGAGAAACATCTGCCAATAACGCGTTCAGTAATTTTTTCCGCGAAGCTAAGAGAAATAATTAGCATATTGACATCAGTAATCCCACCACTCAATGGCATTCAGTTTTCCGGAACCCATAAATCACCAAACGCCTTCTAAGTTCTATAACTAAAAAAATTTAACCTTAAAAAAGTTCAAAAACCGTCAATTAACGCTCACTAAACCAGCGCTTTCAAAAATACTCGGATATTATCTCTGCAACGCATTAAACAAGGGTACTACCAAAATAAAATACTTAGAAACAGAAATAACACTGATAAGAATTGGGAAACAATTAAGGAATTCTTGAACCTAGCTGAAAAAAAAACTAGAACAACAGAATTTTCCGATGGCGTGTGTACTAATTGCTAATGAGTTTAATTCCTATTTCTGGCGCTGCGATTCCTCGCTTCCAAGCAGTTTCTGCCGTCCTCGTCAATGGCCCTATTCTTATTACTTAACCACTATTTCACCAGGTCGACAGGTGGCATCGTGTGACGGTCGCAGCTCCCCATGTCAGCCCTTCAAGCCCATAATCGCTACACCCCCTCGGATTCCATTATACTGAGCTGGCGTACTTCTTTTCACAGTTTTGCAGGTTCAGCGGTTAATCCTGTTTAGATGCCATCATGCCTGGACAAGATTCACACTCGCCATCCTAACACCCTTCCCACTTCATGCCCTCCTTCTCTTCACCGGACATTCCTCCTCGGAGTGAAGGCCCTTGAAAGATTCTGGCCCTATTTAAACTCCACCAATGATAAACTCTTTGTCCAGACGAATTCAAGTCCTCTTGTCGGAACGTTGGTGAGCGCCCAGAGGCTTTCCCCTCCCTTGTTCATTTCGTGAGTGTCAAGAAACCTACTCCCTTACCTCTCTCTACCATAACTACATACAAGTTGTCCAGTTACAAGAAACGCTCTCTCGCCCCTTAACTATAAAGTTAGAGTGCCACAAGGCTCGATTTTAGGTCAGCTTCTTTTCCTCATTTACCTAAATAATTTACCTTCGTGCCTAACACAAGTTGTATACTTTACGCGAATGATACGACAGTATTCGCTCACAATTTAACATGCCTAATAGATAAAATAACCATGCATTAACATAACATTATATTATGGTGTCAAATAAATTGCTGCAACTTAACCCATATAAACCCAATTTCATAATATTTCGCTCTCATCAAAATCAAGTTATCATGAGCTCACACATTTACCTGGGAGATCATACTATTCCTGCCTCAGAATTCGCAACATTTCCCAGCATCATGCTTGAATTTAACTTACATACCAAATCCATGAGAAAAAATCATTTGAGATACGGGTGTTAATAAAAACTAGATATTTCTTTCAATGCCATGTTATCCCTGTATTCTTCTTTCATTAACTCTCATATTTACTATTTCATATCACCGTGGGGTAATACCTATTCAAGTCACTTGCCATGCATTTCTCATCTTCAAAATCTAGCGCTTCGAATTGTACCTTTTAGTCTATGCACAGCCTCTGCTTCATCTACTCTGAGCTCAACATTCTGCCGATAAAATTCCTCTTAATCTCAGTTTAGGCATTCTAATTTATTGCGTCTATAATGATAATAACCTACTTTGTTTCTGCGCGTCTTTCCTCGCTAATAGTAACAACACCCGGTTCTCTGAACAGAACAATATTCTACTATCCAAAGTGGACACTAATTATGAAAAACAAACGGCTTTTTTCTTCGCCATAAAAGCTTGGGATTCACTGCCACTAACAATTAAATGAGAGCGCTCTTGGTCTGCATTTCACACCCTACTAAAAACTACCTCATTTCAACTCATTTCGCTTCATGACATGCCTAAGCTTGCCTTACTCTGCTTTTGTGTTCCCCGCTCCTACAGTAAACGCTCAGCATTGCTCCTCATTTCGAATATCTTGATTTCTCTCTATTTCCTTTTTTATAATATCTGCATCTATACATAGCACATTAGTATTTGATCTCTTCTTTTTCCTTCTCCCTTTCTCCTTATGCCTTTGTCTTATGTGAAAAATTCTGCCACCGTTTACTACTGTACAACTTATTAATTTCCAGAAATTGTACCAATAGGTTTCAATGTCACGTGTATTTTTTCCAGCTCATCTGCCGAACTTGTGTACTTATACTCATGTATTTATGATGGGAGGTCCCCCAGACAGTGTTATTTCGATACCTTCTGCTGCACTAATTTTTTAGGCATTTCTGATTTATCGTATTTCGTTGTAATAAACCTTCAAACCTGCATATAAAAATATTGATGTTAAGCAAATATAAAGATTCTAAAATGTATATTATATTTATTACAATTTATAAGAATAGAAACAAAACTTCGCCCCGTGGCCGATTAATCCGCTGAAAAAACGCTCCATGGCGTCCACGCTTTATTCGGCGCCGCTATCGCAGTCTTCAGTTACCAGGGCTGGGCACAATACTCCAAAAAAGTATCTTCGATATATATACCCGATACTCTCCAAAAAATGTATTTCCGATGCCGATACAAGATACAGAAAAGAAATTTATTTCCGATACAGATACTCGATGCTGTATCGTCGATACTTCAATACATCACTGAAATACCTAATATTAATAAAGTTGATAATATGGTTGCCTAGGTTTAAAAAATTCGTGGTTTCTGCAACTTTTAGTGCATCCGACACAGCGCATTGTTTGCGAAATGGCTTAAACAAATCCGGTCACATTGATTTTTTTGAAGCTCCAGTTTATTTAGTCTACACTGTCGGAGCAGCTCGCTTTGTTATAACTTGTATGGGACCGACTCATGGAGTCGCTTAAACGGTAACTTCCGTAAGCAGCCTAGCAGCATCTTTTTTTTAAGCTAATGTTCACGTGAACCGGCCTGTGAGCACTTCATTACCTAAGAAGAAACTAGAAACTTTTTCTGCTGGCTTCAGTTCGTTACTGCAGGTCCGTGCGCTTAGGAAAGACGGACAGTTCTTTTCCTCTGTGTTTAACAGACGCTCGAAGTTGACATTCCGCGTTAGAAACTAGAAAGAAAACAAGAAAAAATTAAAGGGATGAAAGATACATTAGGAAAAACATGCCTGACTAACCTCTGTTATTTAAATGTTACCTTTACTTAAAGGGAAACTGCATAGGTTTTTGAAATCAACGAGCTTAAGAGGGTCGAATGTGTGAAACCTGCAGGTAAAGCATGCGAAGTCTTTTTGGGCTAGCACTTGAAATAGTGAAGTAATCGCCGATTAAAATCCGGACGCCATTCCAGCTTTTCCGCAGCGCACAACGCCAAGTGGGGGGCGCATGATGAAGTCATCGAAGGTATGGGTACATCTCCAACGCACAAACGCGTGCTTTGAAGGAAAAAAACCAACGCCACCGAAGGCGAACCCTGCCGAGAGTTGTTTGGCAGCGTCTAACGCGTCAGGGCAGGGTGTGGCTGACGACAGCGGTAATTTGAAATCATACCTTCCATGACGTCACGCTGAGTTTCCCTGCACTTCTCCGGTGCATTGAGGAGAAGCGCAAAATTCAATCGTCGATTACGTCACTATTTTAAACGCCAGTGAAAAAACACTTGGCATGCTTTACCTGCAGCCTATAAAGATCTGTATCCTTGAATGTCGCAAAATTCTCAAAAAAGTGCTGCAGTTGCCCTTTAAAGGTCTTAAGTAACAGCATTTGCTCGAACCAGAGGTCTTAAGCAATAGAATTTGCTTAAACCAGCGGTCGGAAAGAGCCGCGTTGACAAAGTCAGAAACAGCTTTGTAAGTTCCTGAAAATGACGACGGAAATATTTAATTTATTTTGACATCCACCTCAATTTGAAATAACAGTCAAGAACAGCACAACCGTTGCTTCCTTTGCGCTAGGTTTTATCTCCAAGAGGTGGTCGAGCCTGCGCGTAAAACCGTCCGTAATTGTACCCCAGAGTGTTCAGTCTTTCCACTGGCTAACCCTGCATAAATGTCTTCGTGAACACCGTCTTGGTGAGCAGCTTTTGTAGCTTATTGTATTTTATACTCTACGCGTTTGTACCGGTTGTGCTGCATCTATATCGCCGTCAGGTGCAAAACGGGTTGTTGTTTCTACAACAACGGTGAGCCAGTCTCCTCGTCCCTTCTGCCAGCTAGTGATAAGAAGCGCTACGTATACGTCGTCTCATTGCCAAACAGCGAACGTATATAGAAAGAAAACTGACCGGGCCAACGACATTGGCATCGTCCTTACTAATTCTAATCTGTTTTTTTTTTTCAGAGTATGCTATACCCCCGTGAGCGAACGCCGCCAGCCCGAAGTCTGACGCACAACAGCTTCAAAATCGGGAACACAATTCTTTTTGAGTACCGAGTATCGTTAAAGACATGATAAATTAAAATGTATTTTCAATATCGATAATCCGATACTTTGATTTTTGGATACCGATACCTAATACCGATACACAAAATCTATCGAAAAACAGTATCGCAGATACATAGATCAATTACGGTTTTTTTGACTAACACGAGTCCTTGCATCTTGCCGTTATGCTTCCAGTTCTTGAGGCTGACAGCATGTTCGTGATATTTGACGCTTGCCCAGGAATTTGATAGGATTCCACGCCTCTCTAGCGAAGACCGCACTTCGTTTCGTCCTTACCGAGGCCCACGCAGCCAGGCGTCGACGACGCTCGGGTTACGATTGCAGGGTCAATCCGTGTGAATGAGCGCACTAAAGCCAGACACAACTTGGCTTACAAGGCTGTGTACGAATAGGAAAGGATTATTCATTAGATCCCCGACGCGATGCATGCGGGAAGCCAAGCCTCATGGTCGCGGCCATGGTCCCGGCGGGCCGGGCGCCAGACGCCCTGGTGTGGGATGTGTTCCCCCGCGTGCTGCACGGAACACCTCTAGCCGTAGTTTGGAGATCCCCCTGCAATACACAGCAAAATACAGGCAAACGAAAGCTATTAACCGCAAAAACCTCGGCGCACGGCTATCACACTGACAGGGTATAATTTTTTTTATCAGCATGCAAAACATTTGTTCAGTGCTTTCTTGAAGTTTGCGCAATATAACTTCTTTACCCGTAGAATATACATGAGTGAAATTCATATTGTTGGGCAAATAAGTTGGTTAATAACGCAGTTTAAACTAGTTATGGTTTTAGTTTATTTAGTTTCTAAGATAAAGACTTCCAAAGTTAGCAAAAACCTTCCTGAGCGTGAGGTTTGTGAAATTAAAAAAAGAAAAACAGAATTGAGAAATCGACAAGGATAACAGGGTGCACTTTACGACAATCATAAATATGGTATAAAATTTTTTTAGGCATGTCGTTACCAGGTTTTCAAAGTTGTTCGTAACAGAAATTGGCAAAAACAGCAGTGTGGGCAAAAAAGGGGTTTGTTTAGAGGAGCTGTATTTACTACACCGGCAATAGTATGCAGCACATGTTTAATGCTTATGAATATCCATCTAGTGTACAATATCTGAACAGAATGTAAAATATATAGAAAATATTTTTTTTTTAATCGCCATCCACACCAATACTTCCTTATCCGAAAATAATATGTCATTGGATTTTATATTGTTTAGTAGATAAGTGTGTGCACTATACAGCGTTAAGTGTTTGCGTTTATATAGCTGATTTCTTCCTCTAGATAAAGACCTACAAAATTAGCCAAAATCTTTCCGTTCACCAAGTCTGCGAAATTTTCGATAAAGAATAAACGTTAGGAACTGGCAAAAATAAGTGGACAACCTCTGAGGTAAGCGTGAACTTCCTGTAAAAATTTTCATGCGTCTCCTCGCAATAGGTTTCCGGTTATTCGTAACCAATGTTATTCGTAGCCAGCGTATTGCGACTCCTCGCAATACGTTTCCGGTTATTCGTAGCCAATGTTATTCGTAGCCAACGTATTGCGTCTCCTCGCAATACGTTTCCGGTTATGTGTAGCCAATGTTATTCGTAGCCAACGTATTGCGTCTCCTCGCAATACGTTTCCGGTTATTCGTAGTCAATGTTATTCGTAGCCAACGTATTGCGTCTCCTCGCAATACGTTTCCGGTTATGCGTAGCCAACGTTGGCAAAGACAGCAGTGCGTAAGCGCTTGAGTCCACCTCTTCGTGATCGAGAACTTTCTGTGCTTCGAAATATTGTTCTGGACAAAACTAATTGCTGGTGTCATTCTCAGTCGTCAGGCAATGACAGGAAAATATGAGGCAACTATGCGATTCGACCAGCCACCCATGACATAATCTTGTCTGCAATCACTCCTGTGGAGCTTTCTGAGAACCGGTCAGTCTGTCTGGTGTTAGAGCCTTCCTCGTACAACACCATCAGCTGTCAGCTAACACTCGTGGTGTCACTTCCGGGCACGTGCGTCATTTCTTTCTAGATGTAAGCCACGAAAGTGTGCTTCTCTACCGATGACCTACAAACTCGATTACATTGAACAGCGAGATTAAAATCGTTTGGCAGGTCCTTTCACACACCTACGTGCACACTGGATTAAGATCTCTCAGCAAGAGGTTTTTTTTCCAGTTGACTATAGTCAGCGTTGCTGAGCGGAAGGAAGAAATAACACTCAATTCCCTTTGCGCTCAGACCATTCCGATGGTTTGGTTACTTCTGCGCATGCATTCTTTGCAGTTCCTGACGTTCCACGCCCTTGGATCCCTGCTCTACATCTGCGGTTCCATCGCTCACCTGGCTTGTTTCAGCTCCTCGCCTTCTGCGCTGGTATTCGATCAGCGTTTAGTTGTGACCTTCAACTCCGACATGGGGAACGCACTCGGGGTAAGGAAAACTCCCGTGTCTCCTATGTGAGCGTTATTTGCATTAAGATAACAAAAAAAATGTACGACACGCTTATTCGTTAAGAGCACTTCGACTGGGAGTCGGTGACATGCGCTAGTCAGAAAGACAGGGTCACTTTCATCTGAATATTTTTCCCGCTAGTTAGCGTGTGGAATCCGGAGAAGTGTTACAAAACAAAACTGTTTTTAACAGTGCGCCCTCTGCAACGCGATGTTTAGAACAAAGCATTTATAGTCGGATAAAACTTCTGTCTGCTGTGAAGCTCCGACCACATTCGTGACAGCAACTCACTGTTCCTTGCAGTTTTCTTGTTACCTAAAAAAAAACGCAATCAAAAGAGGAAATTCCAGGCGAAATTATTTGGATGCTTTGACTTGTTAAAGCACTTAAACGTTGATTTTGTTTGTGCTGTGATTGATTAGCGGAGTAATACAGCTCCCTGCGGGCCACGAGCAGTGGTTGCCAAATTCTGTATTTGAAAGTTATGTTCTGCATTACGTTAAGATGTACCCCCCCCCCCCCCCTTATTTATCAAACGGGGGCGCCAAGCCTGCTCCATACCATTACTCTGTCAGACCTATCTCCTCATTGTTTACCCAGTGCAGGGTCATGGCCATGCAGGTTTTTGTTGCGAAAGCAACACTCCGCGAGTCGCCGAGCCATTTCGCGGAGCTGACGACAGGCCATACTGCGCATGCGCGAATAGCAGTGACGTCACATGGCGCACAGCTGGCGTGTCGCCGCCGCGCCCGCCAGTTGCGCATGCGGAGTAGCGGCGCATAGCTATCGTGCCGGGGCCGCCGCCGCTGCCGCGCGCTCTCCATCGCCTCTCTCTCTCTACTCGTTGCTTTCGCAATCTTCCAGGTTTAACCAGAGCTAAACCACTGCCAATTTTTTTTAACACAATGGTGACCGAGGACCCGTGATGTTGCGTTCCAAAAAGGTCACATTGAGGCAATCTTTGGAGGTTTTACAGATGTGTCGTGAATTTCTGTGGTTTACAGAAAATGGGAATTCCTTCGGAAGCGCGTTGTTACATTAATGCCTCAGCAGCGCAGGGACTGCCTTCGTCTGCCGACGTTGCACATGAAAGTAAAAACTCAATATTATTTTATATACTTTGCAATTCCATCAAATTTAAATAATTTTTTTGTAACCATTTTGCATATTTACCTGCGTTTTGATTGTAAGGGAATCGGTGGGAGGGGGTAGGGGGGCGCTGCGGTGAAGTTGGCTCCCCCTAATGAAGAACCTGCATGCGCGCGCCTATGGCCGAAAGTGTTGCGGAAACCAACTTTACCTCAATTGTAATAAGATTATTCTACTTATAATGTATACTGGTAACCGGATTAGACGTCTTATGAAAAGCAATGGATAGACACAAAGCACTACGGCTTCGGTACGTAGCAGACTAGCAACGCCTACCGAGCTCCGCGTTGCTAGCACGTCGGCGGGCGTCACGTCGCTATAAGAAGCGCGTCAGTAGAGTGGGTACAATATATTCTTACTTGTAAGTTACAGACAACCTTATCTATTGCGATTTTTATATACCGAATCATCAATATATACAAATATTTCGCGATCCACTTCATGTTCGATATATCCAAGTTTGACTGTATCGTTTTTTGCGGGGTTGGTGACCAGCCTTGCTTTCAACTTGTTATGGACGTAGTACTTTGGCTTTTCCGCTAATGTTGATATGGCCTCGTAAACATACATAAAAGGAGGTGGGCACGTATGGAATAACACTTAATTTTAAGTTTTATGCCAGTATTGTGCTTCTGTTATTTCGTCTGTACAGGTCTGATTTTGCATTGCCAGGTGTTTTTAAAGCTAGCCCAGACGAAAGTTTTGGCAAAATAGGGCATAAAAAAATGATTGTGAGAGTTACGTCCTGTTGAAGCGGTGCTCGACACGCTCTGTGTACCGAGATGATGACGATTGAAGTTAGGTTGCCGGATCCTAGTCGGTTTTGTGGAAAATCACGGATTGCACATAAGAAAAAAATATTTGTTCTCGTTAGCTTTCTTCGAGTGTCTATTTTACTGATCTTGTTATGTTTCAGTAGTTTAGCTTAGAGAGTCCTTTTCTATAAGAAAAAAAATGCACTGTTAATTCGTTCCATTTCGTTAATGTCCAGCCCAGTGAGCCAGCCCAAGACCAAAGAAATCTACTGTAATCGTGACCTGAGTAATGTGCTGCGGCCTGAAGGGTTTCAGAATAAATATTACATTGTTGATATTTGGAGATGATATTTAATGTTTTCCACTCACACGCCTTGTCAGCACGCTTAGAGTTTAAGTTTGTTAGCTTTGCAAGTTGGGCTGCAACAGCAATGTTCAAGGACATAGTTGTCCTTTCCTCTGTGATATGCAGATATAATTACTAAGCTGTCACTGCGGCAAGTTGCGTCTAAATGTAACAGAACGGCGTAGAAACGTTCGCACATGGTCGAGGCAAAATCATTCAACACCTTTCTTGAGGCATAATTACAAGAGTTTCGCCAGTGTCGCCTTTTTCTCCTCGTGTTGTCGCTTTGTAGCTCCCTTTTCCGTGACCTATACACCGACATGACTTGTCTACGCGGGATGTGCCGAATCCTGAGGCCGAACGCATCAGAAACTGTCTTACGTTAGATGAGTATGCGCCGTCCAGTCCTGCGCTGTTGGACTTGGCAGCACTCAGGCGTTGGCAATTCGCGAGAGCAAGAAAGGTGCCGGCCGATCACGAGCCGCACTTACGCAAGAGAAGCTTCGCGAATCTCGGCCTCAGTGACTCGCTCATTCCTCACCAATAACCATAGCTGTGCCTTCTGGGTCCTTGTGGATATTTCTTGAAAACAGCGAGGAACAACCTGTACTGCGTGAGCGACGTTTGCCAGTTTGCAGCATTGGAGTTCAAGGTGCCGACAGTGCGGTATAATTCGAATGGCATGCATGCCTTCTCTTTTTTTTTCTTTCCTCGCAGGCCATGGGACTTATCGCAGGAGCTGCACACCTTTCTCACGCTGCTTTAATCATCCGGAAGATGGTTTCATAGACACTGACCAGTCTCGAAGAGAGTGGGAGGTCATCGCCGGATTGACTCGGACAGCTCTCGCTTACAGACCTTTCCTACCTCTACAACATCGAATATTTCTTCGAGAAAAAAAGCAGCAGCGCATAGCAAGGACAGGGGCGTAGACAAAACTCGCCTTCTCTCTACGTCCCAGTCTTTGGCTTGCGCCACTGCACATTCTTTCTAGAGATACAAGCCAAAAAGTCAAGAAACCATGCCAAGAAACTACTGCGAACTAAGATTTCACCATGCGAGTAGTGCTCATGTTAACCATACGTATATCACTAGACAGCTATTGGAGTTAAAATAAGGGTAAGAGGTGCAATGCCTCTCTCAGCGTTCAGAGCGCAGGAAGTCGTAGGCAAAAGGAATGACGAAGGTGCCTTGCACACTCCGCACAGAGCGCACTACCCCATCCAATCTGTTTACCAGCCGCCATCATACATCATGCATATGTGCTTGAAGTCGTGCGGAGGAAAAGCACGGGGGCATGGGTTTCGTGTTTGAACCCGGAGATAAGCGGAGTAACGTGGCTGTGCGCTGGCATCATGCCTGGCGAACCGCGTAGTAAGCGTCTCGGAGGCCACGACTTTCTTTCCGTTTCTAACAAAAGATGTCGCAAGCCGTCCAATTCCTCTCAGAAACCTTTTATTCTTTCAGCAGGCACGTTCACTCCCGATGAGATGCCAGGTTGGCTCGTACAGACGTCGCACTTTGCAGGGAACGTCTGATTTTCCAAATTCTCATGCAGTTTTAGTCAAAAGTAGTGGTGCGTCTGTCCCTGAGTTCGTGTGCCCGTTCGTTCCAGTACCTTTGGGATTTAAGTGTCACAGCAGAGTTCACGCAAATCTTGACCAAAGCATACACAATTCATTATGCGATTCGGAGGGAAGTAAGCCAAGTGTTACTAGTAGGTTATAGGTAGGGTGCTCATATGTATATGACTTGTATGTTTAAGTAGTTGCGGTCAGTGGTCGTTTTGTTGACCCGCTCGCGCGCTCTAGCCAAGCCTGGCGTACTCCAGCGCACTCCATTTTGTCCCTTTATACTGCTTGCTGCGTGCCGGGCTCCAAATTTGGTCATTGGAAAGCAAATAAGCGAACTTTTGCTCTTTGTCGTATAGTTTCCCTTTCACTTCCAACGACATCTCTGGCTTCGAATATCTGCTAAGACTTATTTTTTTAGCTGTGAACACAAATGTAAAATGCATATAACATGCGGAAGAAAAGAAAATTGAATGCTTTCAAAGTGGTGAAGAAGTATTAATCGTAGTTAGTCGGCCGCAATCTGCTAACACAAATGGTTTGGACTGCGGCATGTTTGCGTCCGTTGCGACGTGCGTATTTATGACGCGCAATAGAAGCGCAGTATGCAGCAACGAATAATACCTTTCACGAAAATTCTCACAGTGAGACTGTGACACAATGTCTGTATATAAAAAATGATGTTAAAAATTTACTGCACTGAATTGTGAGCTGTACTCTAGTCCCATGCAAGGATCTTCAAACTAAACATTTAATCATCATGTCAGGAATCTAGCTAGCAAAGGAGAACGCGTCAATGGAGCGATTACTGGGAGAACACAACATTATGGACGTTTACCTGACATCGAAAAATAAGTTACAGACATTCCCAGCATTCCGCTCGTGAATGGGCCGGAAACGTAGTCAGAGTGCTTGTAATGCATCCGGTTTGTTATGCCAATCCATAGCAAGAATAAACCCACTATGCCCATTAGTAGAAGAGGGTGTTTTTTGATTTTCAGACTTCGCATGCAGGACATGAAGCGACATCTAAGGAATGTAGCAATAAGGTAAACATGTATAACGTGTTTGTTGCGATTGTTTTTCAGTTTGAAAGATAAGGGAACCGGCACGCACCATTCTTTTCATTCTGTAGGCATGCCTTCACTACGTTCAGACCAAAGGCCATAGTACGAAATGGCTTTCTTATTATCCTTTCTTTTTCCCATTTCTGTCTTTGGATTACTTCTTCCTTAGCTGCTCCTGTAAGCAGCGTGAAAGCGGCAGTTAGACGCGCAGCACGGCTTGTTTTCATCGCTTAGAACTAATATGGGTGTTCCATGTTGTGTCACGGAGTTTAATAAAGAAAAAAAAAATTCTGTCTCCCTATCTTGCTTCGGTTTCAGTTGCATATATCATATCTATTCCAGGTGCGCTTCCTGTGCTACATACTTTTGCACGCAGGAGTTAACGAGAAAAGGCAAAAGTAAAAACATTACGGCTAAACCACACGATCGGTTTGCTGCCTCACTTGTTTCCTAGAAGTGTGTGATGAGAGGCTAGTTGGTAAGGCGTTCTGAAGACATAAAGCTACGTTCGTCCTGTCTGCATCTTTTCTGTGTCCTGTCTCCTGCGTAGTTTTATGTCTTCAGAACTCACTTGATTCCACAGGGATAAAAAGAGGAAAGGAGGACGAAAAAAATTTAATACACGCGCCACACCAAACCAGCTGCGCTGCCTCTAATGTGCGATCCTGAAGGCGTTTTCTTGTCTTTCCAATGTAATTGTTGCTCAGTGCTTTCTTGAAGCTTGCGCGATATAATGGTACCTTGAGAATTTTTCGTATTTCGGGCGCTTTCTTTTCAATAAGCGACGAATTAGACGCTTTTTGGTAGGCTCTACAATTTGACACTAATCTTCGCCTGAAACGCAATAGCTAAAAGTCAACTTTTTCGGTTTATTTAATTACCCAATTGAAGAAAATATAAAATACTCTGACTTACTACGTAAAGTGGTCAACAACATTGTTCAGATGGCCTACGCCTATTATGCTGATGTGTATTTTTAAACCTTGGCTAGAGTTGGCTGGGCCGCCGCGGTGGCTCAGTGGCTATGGTGCTCGGCTGCTGGCCCGAAAGACGCGGGTTCGATCCCGGTCGCGGCGGCTGAATTTCCTTGGGGGAGAAATTCGAGGCCCGTGTACTGTGCGATGTCAGTGCACGTTAAAGAACCCCAGGTGGTCGAAATTTCCGGAGCCCTCCACTACGGCGTCTCTCATAGCCTTAGTCGCTTTGGGACGTTAAACCCCATAAACCAAACCAAACCGAACCAGAGTTGGCTGGCCCGCCCGCCCGCCCGCCCAGTTTTATTTTTAGAAAAAAAAAAACTTTATTGGGGAGGCTCCAATTAACTTGCTGTGTGCACCATATGGAAGTCATCTGTTGATTGGCTCGTGAAGGTCGGAGAAGAGTTATTTTGCAGTTGCATTGCGGTGAAGCACGGGGAATTTTTCGTAAGGCTCCAGTTTCAGCGAATGGCTCAACTGTACCGACGAGCTGCGTGTGTACAAAACACTTGGTTTTGCTGGTAACACTTTTTGCTAAAGTCTTAGTATTTGCGGTAACTGGCGAAAGAGACATGAATCCGTCGATTTCCCACAATTCTGCGCATTCGTTAGCAGTTCTGCGTGCTTTTTACGGGCCAATATCAGAAAGGGAGGTAATCAAGAGGCGCAGATCCTTTCATCGTTAAAGTCGCTTCTCCTTGACAACACCAGCTTCCTGATGCATAAATTCGTGTGTGATGGCTTTATTCCAAAAGTTGCCAAGCAGCCCCTTCACACAAAGAACGGTACATCGTCATTAAGTGTGAGAAAGTAATTAAAGGTTTCATGGAAGAGTAGAAACCACTTCTCGGGGTTTGCCCTGCTGGCTGCTGCTATGTGTTACTTTGCGGGGCTAGAATGATTGGGGAGAGAAAGCCTCCAAGACGGGAGGATGCTAGAAGAACGACCAATTTTGGACACATGCGCATGCAGTGAACAGTAATTAAGGTACCTGGGTTTTGTGAGAATCCCCATGCCGCGATATTAGAAAATGGCAATTTAAAAGCGTGCTGTATTCTTAAATAATGCTGTGAGAAGAAGCGAACGACAAAGTTTGGGTATATTTTAGTGGGAAAGCACTTCTAGCCACACTCCCCGGGTTTCAGCGGTGTCCGTCTGTGTGTATACCCTCTGAGTTGCATGTGTAACTTGCTCACTGGAACAGCGGACACCTCAATCGCGCTGTGAGCATAGGCGGTGGTGTCCACCTACAAATTGAGGCTGTTATGCGCCTTTCCTTTTCTCAAAACGAGTGCAAGTTTAGACCCGTTTGATTTTGAGGAAAGGAAAGATAAGTAGTGTCTATCGGTCTCATAGGATACGCTCCGCCTTGTAAAAACCGCTTTTCACGGCCGACAAGATGCCACTGCGCGGACCATTTACCCAGCCAATGGAATCCGCTAATGCAGTGACGCATATAGTAGCGACTGGCGCACACGGCACGGTACTGCACTGGGCATCCGCCCCTTGAAACAACGGTATTTGTCACACCTTTGAGAACAGCAGATGAATGCGCATGTGTCTGGTAATCTTGTCAACCATACACGCGATGAAAAAGCAGGCGCGGTATCTCTGTTCAGCTTATACGAGATGGGGCCTAGCATCGTTGAAGTTCACCTCGAGGTTTAAAGAGAAGGAGATACAAAAAAAGAAAAATTCGCGACTGGTGGACCCCGAGGATACCACCTCTAATTGGCCTTGGAGATGGATGACACCTGGACACTGTGCGAGCCAACTGCTCTCTCTGCACACTTTCCTCTAGGCATTTTCACATCCCTGCACACCGGCTGCAGCATCTGCATGCGCCCCCCAATCAGAGTTCCGAGGTTCGCTTCCTCGGCTCATTGGCCGGCATTGCGCCCACCCAGCCGCGGTGGCGCAGTGTCTTTTGCATTCGGATGCACCGTCTGTCTGCTGCGCGATGTCAGTGGGCGTTTACGAATCACCGGTTGAAGAAAATGTAACTCCGGAGCTCTTCATAATGGCGTCCCTCATAATACCATACATCTCATACGCCACTGCATCACCGTCTGTGACGCCGCAGATTGCTTGCTTCGTAGGGAACTATAATGCACCTGTCGTGACAGGCGTCTAAGCAAGATTGATTTCATTTTTGTCTTCATCACTTTGGCTGAGTTTATTCGTCGGGATGCCATCTTGTGGTACTTCACAGTTCTCGTCTTCTGTAACTCCAGCAAAACAGCCTTCGGATGTCTTGTCGCATGCCGTGCGTTGTATGTCGTCCTGGCTGAGTGCCAAATGCTGGCGTTTGGAAATGGGTCCAGTAACGACTTTGACTGCACACGCCATTGTTTATGTGATTTGTTGTTTTGTTGACTAGAAAAATTTTCATCGATGCGTTTTTGAGGTTTGTGCGTGTAATTCAGCGGATTTTGTCGCCCCATACAAAGAAAAATTGGCAGTGGTTTAGCTCTGTTTAAACCTGGAGGATTGCGAAAGCAAGGAAGAGAGAGAGAGATGCGATGGAGAGCGCTCGGCGGCGGCCCCGAACCCGCTAGCTATGCGCCGCTACTGCGTACGCACCATGAGAACCTAACAATTCATAGTGGCAGGCTTTCACTTTTCCCTACCCAAGCAACTAAAGGTTGGCTCACATGCAGGCGACTGAGCAAACTGAGCGATTGAGCGGCGCGTCGCGACGAAAAATTTCCAAGTTGTTGGAGCCTAGCTTGTCGCTCGAGCTGCCACGGCGGCTCGAAACAAGTTTTTGCGCCACGGTGGCAGGAATCGCGAGCGCTTTCACTTGGATGGGAAACAGGCTTAACACGATTGCTGCGTTTAATAATTTATTCACATAAGGATATTATCTCACACGTCATATAGTACGCGAAAGGTCGCTCTCTGTCCCTTGGCACAGTCTGTGCTTCAGATTATTTCAGTTTCATTTTCTTCATTTACTACTCAACATAGGAGACCGCGATACGAAAATCGGTATCAGATAGCTTGAATTGAAAGCATGTTCCAAGTGTTTTGAATTGAATGGAATGGGGAACGTGTTTTGTGTCCTGACGCCGGTCGCAAGCGCGGCTCTAGCACATCGCTGTCATAGCCCATTGTAAATACACGCGCAGAACGGGTGGACATAAGACAGAGGAAGTGAACTCGGCACGTGAATTCGTACACGTGCCGTCCTCCAGCTTTGATAATGTGTCTGCAATATAACAAGTCTACCAACCGGGCAAGCTCCGTATCACGTTAAAAAATTGTCATGCCTAGCAACCATGCCATCAAAAAATGTCGCCTTTTTTCTCATGCGCGAACAAGAGCGACGAAGCATCGTTTATGGAGGCTTCGTCCATGCGCCGCCCGTTCTTTCGACATTCACTGTGATGCAGCTTTGCCACACCACAAAGGGATGAAGAAAGTGAAAGGGATGAGTTCAACCACGCGGGGCATCATGTTCCAGTTCAGCCCTCACACTAGCGGCATATTTTACAGTGAAAGAGCAGACATTACTCTCGGAAGAAAAGTTGACTGATTACGCTTGCAGGAGTGTCATTTGGTCAAATTTATCAACCTACCGACTTCACTGCAGGTCTCAGACGCAGTCGTCAATGATGACACCTAAGTAACGATGCTGTAGCGCTCGAATGCGATGTTTGATCATTTTAGAAGCAACACATAGGTCGACTGGCGAACTTGCCTAGGATGGTAATCAATCGCAGCTGTTGACTTCGTCGGTGATATATCGAGGTCCATCTTACTCAGAAGCCCCACAAATCCAAAGGTTTTTGTAACTTGCAGTACTGCCCTAAGTAGAAGACCAAAGCTCGGAAAAGCAATGCCACTGGCATAGAATGTGATCTCTACTGGGAAGTCGCAGTCGTGGCTGCCCAGGAAATCGGCTCGGGAGGCTGTCCCCGCCGCATTTGAAAAGAAGCAGAGAGAACCTCCGAAGGTACTCCACGCGTCATAGGACGTGATTCATTGGTAATGTTGCCGGGGAAGGGGGATCATATCGTGACTTTTTCGTGGTCCCCTCTTGCTGGTGGCGCTGATGCTGTTTCGACTGCTCTTGTGCGTCCATCAGCAACGACGAAGGTGGGGTGGGGCGCCTGGACTCATCGCCTAGAGGTCTCTTGTAACTCTGAGGGCGAGTGGTGCTCACGAACCCATTTCCAGATGTGGAACTATACCTGGCCAGGTAGATCCTAGCTGACTTCTTGTGTATCCAGACCCAAAAGGCGGAAAAAAATTAAAAACCTATAAAATATAAATTAGGAAGACACTTAAGCTTCGCCTTAAGAGCAGACGTAATAACGCCTTTTCCTGCTTTTTTTATTTTTTACATTGCTATCACATCAATACACACCTCCAACGCACGCCTGAACCAACGACCCTTTGTGGCATATGCGTTGCGCGCCCACCTGCATGGACGCAGAGCGCCGCATTCGAACTCCAATGCCGGTGAATTTCTTTTTTCAGTTGAAACTTGTGGGAATATTTCCATCACGTTTCTGAGGCCTTCCTGTCAATCCTAGGTCACGGCGACGGCTTTTCGATCGAACGAGCTGGATACGCTATCGCGCGTACACTGTAAAAAGAAAAAAATGGAGGCTAATCAAGGTTAAGCCCAGTGGATGCGAAGCATGTCCTTAGCGTTTGGAGGCATCTTGACCGCATACACGCCCGGCGCAAAGACGCTGGCGCGGTTGCGGGCACTGAGACTGACGCGACGGCGGGCGCGCGCCGCCTCATCCCTGGCGTGACGTCACATATCACGTGATGCAGCGATGGTGGCGCCGCCGCCGCGTCGCGCGCGACGGCGCTACAGTGCACTAGAAGGGGGCAGTGGGCTTACTCACCCGCTCCTCTGACGCAGTCAGCGTCGCATCCGAGAGGTGGCGCCACAGGCAACTTCAATGGGAACTTTGCCTGGAGCTCTCATTTCCTGGCGGTTCTGTTTATTTCAATTCAAGCCGTCGACAGACTTGTTGACTTTAATTTTAAAACACTTGAGAGTCTTTACATTTCTTTAGCAATCAGCGCATTTTTTAGGCCACATGATATTTCCCACCTTAGTAACTTGCGTAAAAGGACGAGGGCAACTCGATCGGCTTGCTGCTTATCCTAACCGCGAGGCATTTTAACCAAATAAGGCGTCGCCGACGGATTTTGCTTGTGCAGAAAGGGCCTTAAAATGTTCCAAATTATCAAGCAACCATTAAAAAAAATATACAGTAGAAATCTTGAATTATAGTGTGGGAGATGAAATATACCGTTTCATATCGTGTTGCACTAACCCAATATAATTTTGTATGAAGATTATGTCTGGTAGTCATACCTCCTAGTCAAGCTCAAAAAGAAAAGCAGGCATGCTATGAGGTTGGTTTGCCAAAATGAAATTGCATATATAGCTTAAATATCTCACTGTTTAACCTACGTTGTTTCACGTGTGACAGTATACTTCTGCATTTGTTAACAACCATGCAGTTACAATCGTGACATGCTTGTCTACAGCAATATAAGAGTAAATAAAATAAAGACAACAGGGCTGTTTGTTGCTTACACGAAGCTTTTATTTCAAACAAGTGAAGTTCAACAGCCGGCCAATGAGTTACGCAGCATCTTGTGCAACGGCTCAACTCGAGCTGTTTGGCCCTCGGCCGCTCTCCTGCCTTGTCGCTCTTAATTCCTTTCACATAAAAATGCAGACGTGTGACAACATAAAAACTAATAATTTTTGCTGTGAGGGAAGGAGCATGGGAACAGTAACCGACCTTCTCGGAGAGCACTTCTGCATTGGAGGTCAACACGGCCGTGCAGTACACGACATCGGCGTGGCCGGGAAAACTGTTTGCTCCAGTATACTGATGGCATTTCTAAATTGAAATAAAACTGATTTAAAACATCGCAAGCGGAAGACGTACACGCTGGTGGGTATTTTTGACGGCTTGTTCGCGAAAGGACTTGGCGATCGAAGCTGTTTTCTTGCGTATCAACTGAGTCCTCGGTGCGAGAAGACTGCACGGCAGCAGCATTATCACACGGGCAGTGTCGGCTTCTTAGTAACGTATGTCGGCAAATTAGGAAGACTGGATGGCACGGCATCGGCGCGCAGAATCGGCTCCACGCGTGCTATCCTCACCTCTTTGCCTTGGATTACGTGTACATAATCCCTTATAACGCGGCTCGAAATGGAGCTCGCATACTGCGCTCGTGTCGTCCAGGGGCTCTGTGGAGGTTCTTCTCCCACTCTTGCCGCCTGTTTTCATCCTTCAAGACGCCAAACAAAGAAAATTTCGGTTCACCCTTGACATAAACGTAGCCCGTTTGGCACCCAGGCGCGTAACAGTGTTTTTGCCGATGTCGCGGCACAGCCCAGTCCCTGCAAAAGCACACTTATAACTTCATGCTGTGCTCGCCAAAAACACTGCACGAAAAAACCCACGCGACGACGTGCACCGCAAACAAACGCAGCTGCGCGGAGCTGAGGTAGCTGAGGGAAATGAGCGCGCGGGCCGCTGCTGTTACCATCTGCTACATTGAAGCCGACACCAGCGCCGCCGCTCGGCCTCTCGGAGAAGCACATATCGTCGACGTTCGCGGAGCCACCGCTCCGCATAGCATGTGCCGGCGAGTGAGCCCACTGCCCCCTTCTAGTGCACTGTAACGGCGCGAACCGAAGCGTGGAGGCCTCCGCCGGGCGACGTCCGAAGGCGCGATATGAGGCCCCATCTGCAGCCGGTGTGACGTCATCACGTGACGTCACATCATGTGATCTCACTTCAAGGTCAATGGTGGCCACCGCCGGGAGGCGACCGACGGCGCGATATGAGGCCCCATCTGCAGCCGGTGTGACGTCATCACGTGACGTCATGTCACGTGACCTACTTGAAGGTCACTTGAAGGTCAATGGTGGCCACCGCCGGGCGTCGCGCGAAGGCCCGAAACCTACGTTAATATGCTTCGCATAAAACTTCCGGATAAGAGTAAATGGCTCGTTGCGTAGCGCACTCCCGAAAAGGCGTTCAGATACTCCTCAGAATAGAGGTGTATCGTCTACTCATCTGTTTGAAGAGGTATTTTCAGAGTGCTAGAAGGAGTAAAGTGTTACCGCTCTCTAGACGGGAGTTTATTTAGGAGTAAAATTGCACTCTCAAAGGAGTTAGCATGGCAGTGAATAGAAATATTATATACTCTTTTGCAGCTGATTTTATAGTACATTTCAGGAGTATGTGCCTCTTCCTTGTAAGTAGTTATTACAGAAAATTTTTGGAGAAATTTCCCTTATTATAAGGTGACATTTACGATGCACAGACGAGCATATTATTTCACTCGATGAGGAAGCCTATTTGAAATGCAGTATTCATATGGAAGCCTCATTTTGGAGCTTTCTGTTTCAGAGTAAATGCGTCAATGAAATTACAGTGAACAATGTTTTTATTGGGAACAAAACATTTCAGCCAAGCGTCCGGAAGCTTGCTTTCGGTATTTACTGAGAAAGAATCAATGCTTGGGCGCTGTAGAAAATAAGAGGAATGCCTTGACCCGCGCTGTCTTAGCGTTTTGAATTGAAATACCCAAAGGAATGAAAATAGAGATGCCACACTCGAAAGCAAGGAGGGAACCTTGAAATGCTTTGCTGTCAATAATCAGGCATGTCATATTAACGCTGGTTAAAATGCACGACGTCAAAGGAGGCTCCTTCTGAAAGAAAGATTAGAAAAAAAAATAGGTGCATGAGAGGTATTACAGAAGTGTGTGATGAGAGGCTAGTTGGTAAGGCATTCTGAAGACATAAAGCTACGCAGGAGACAGGACACAGAAAAGATGCAGAAAATATTACGCTCCTCTTGTCTGCATCTTTTCTGTGTCCTGTCTCCTGTGTAGCTTTATGTCTTCAGAGGTATTACACCTCTAAGCTTGAAGTATGACGTGCTTCAAGTGCATAAGTCACGTTTACAATGCAATTCACAGTACACTTTTCAATAAAGTAGGTATTGTTGAAGTTTAAACGTTTTTCATGACATAAGACTAGGTAGTAGAACATAGTAGGTAATCTACTACCTAATACATACCTGTACCCTGTCGGATGACAGCGGCTAAACGCAGTTTTCAGGGAATCACAAATTCCAGAGAGCCGCTTTCGTAAACGTTAAGGCAATACGGCGAATGGAAAGCAGCGTCGATAGGGAACATTTTTCCCATAAAGCATAAAACTAAAAAATAAAGTCGTCTTACTGAGGCACTTGCGCATTCGCGCTGCCCTTGGGTGCTTTCCTGCACTGAAAGAGGCATTGCGATATAATTTTGTTTTTCACTTGTCAGAAGGTTCCTCACGCTTTGCAGGCACCATATTATAACACACTATTTAAATAAGAATATGCAAACAAAAGACAGCGCTTTGCATACACGCAGTGGAAGCTTAGATGCAATTTCCTTATTGGGAGAACCCGCAGCCACGCATTTTCAGGGCGTCGTTATTCTATGTACTGGTCAAAGGCCTGCAGTGCAAAGGTGACTAACATAACAGGCATTAGGTCCGTTCGATTCGCTTGCACTCCCTGTAGCAGTTATGTAAAGTTCCGTGGCGTTGCCGTAAGCGTGCAGCGCGAGTTCCTGCAGTTCAAGAGCAGCTTGGCACTGGCTGCTTCGAAAACGAATGGTCGAGTGCAGGCCTGGTCGTCTGCTAGCCTTGGGGTCGCCACCAGATTGCAGCCAGCAGCCTGGCCCCCATATCAACGGCCGCAACATCCCGAACAGCGTGAAGAATTTTCAAACACTTTATCGCAGCGAATAAATGCCGTAGTGAAGGGCTCCGGAAATTTCGACCACCTGGGGTTCTTTAACGTGCACTGACATCGCACAGTACACGGGCCTCTAGAATTTCGCCTCCATCGAAATTCGGCCGCCGCGGCCGGGATCGAACCCGCGTCTTTCGGGTCAGCAGCCGAGCGCCGTAACCACTGAGCCACCGCGGCGGGGAGTGCATAAAGGGCCTGAAGGAGTATTGGAGCTGAAGTACTCGTGTTTGGAAAAGTAGTAAAATCATCTGAATGCTTTATTTTACTCCTTGATGTCGTGAAGGCTGTAAAAAAGGGGGATTTCCTCATTTTTACTACTTACAGCGGGTCGCACATTTTTCAATAAGGAGTGTGAAAGCGGACGGTAGTCATTCATACTCCTATTTGGGCTTATTTGTGTTTTCAGTGTAATAATGCCTAGCCATCGCCCTCTTTTCACACGAAATGCATACTTCCAGCTGCGTTGCGTTGACTTCTGGCAATAGTGTGATGGTTTTGGGGAAGCGACTTTAGGTCTGTTGTGCGGCTCGGGATCTGGAACGTCAAGAAAAGAGGAGAGTAGTAATTAAGCAACAAAACAGTAGAAAATGACTGACAGTGAGTACCGGTTAATAAGCACGGATGATTACCTTGCTCTTGGGAGAACATCCTCACTTATATAGGTGGTGACCAAGCTAGGGGAGAACAATACTCTGGAGCACTCATTCGAAGAAGGACGCTGTAATGTTCTGGGTCTGAGCGCCCCGAAAGAATTCGCGTTTGGCACAGGCGCCGGTGAGGTAAGCGCAGGAGCACCGCTCCTGGAACCTGCTGTACCAACAGTTGTGGGATCCCACAGGCAGGTAGCGCTGCGGAACTCGGTTTTAGGAACAGTATACAGGGTTGTCACCTATAGTAGGATGTTAGTCTCAGTGGTCGAAGCCCCGGAAAACGTTCAGTGGGGCAAGGACATGCTTGGAGGCCAGAAACTGCACAATTCAGCATAAAACCGAGTTCTTTGCTGCTCGCAGGCCTTTACGGCAGTCTAAGTGTATTTGAATCACTGGGCCAAAAATCACGCTCTCCGCATCCCACCCCAGTTTCATAACGCCTATCTTCAACCGTATACATCCTCACGCCCTCCCATCTTTTGCGAGGGGAGACCAGGAGAGTATTCTCGCGGGCGCCCGGCAGTGACATATGCTTTGCAGCTCTTTTTTCCTTCTCATTTATTTTCGCGTACAGGCGTGCTAAAGCAGGCTCTGTAGCGGACAAGAAGCTATTTTGGAGCAGTTTCTTCGTGTTCTATAGCAGAATCCCGATGCTAGTAAATAATTTTTGTTTTTGGTTTTCATCGGGTTCAGCGTCCCAAGTAACTCGAGATATGAGGGACGCCGTAATGGGGGGTTCCGATTAATTTTGACCACCTGGGGTTCTTTAACGCGCACTGACATCGCACAGTGTACGGGCCTACAGCATTTCCCCTCCGTCGAATTTCGGCCGCCGCGGCCGGGGTCGAACCCACGTCTTTCGGGTCTGCAGCCGAGCACCATAAAAACTGAGCCATCTCGGCGGCTAGGCAAATAATGTGGAAAACATGAATTTATACTCTTCAATATAAAGACTCGACCAAAAGCGCCGATACCCGAATGCATGCCTTATATCTCACAATATGTCAAACGGGAATTTCAGCTGCCCGCGCCATTAACATAACATTTATTCTTTCCCTTTTCTTACAAACTGCAGTAGTCCCTTCGGCCTGACTCCATATCTTTTGGTCGTCCTCACGGTAACTGTGGTTAAATTTCGACGATAAAACCATTTCACACGTGCAGACAGGAGTAAACTGGATGCGTTATTGTCTGTTAACTCCATTTACGTATTTCCTTACAAAAAGTTGGAGCTATAGCATGCTCAGGCTACTGGTGATTGCAGGTGCTGTTTTTTGACGGTACTCAGTGGCACTGTTACTTGATATCTGCTACGACAGGACTGATGGCAGCCCGGAATGGGGCACTTCGTTTACGAATGCGTGGACTTGCACATTCCTTGGACAACGCTTGACCTCTGCTACCTCATCTCTCCAGACGACAGCTAGTATATCCGCATAGATTAACGACTTGGGCGTCTTTTGTTTCCGACACCCGTGCAATAACAAGTGCGATCGCAAAAAGAAGAGGGAAGTAAATGAGCGAGTGGTTACGCCCTCGGGACCGCATGGACCAAGACAGCTACAGGATGACATAGAGCGGAGACGTGATACTTTCGTGTTACTTTCGCTGGGGCCCAAAATTGATGCTTGAAAAATCGCGGATAGCAGCAGAAGAGCGTAAGGCTTGGAAAGACTCACTGCACGGCAGTTAGCGGCAACAAACGAAGCGTGCGCCAGCAGTATTTCATGAATTTCAGAACGCGGCGGAAAGCAAGAGCGACCCTTGAAGAAATCGCTTTGTGCGAGCATAAAGTAAAAGTTATGAGAAAACCTCGAAAATTTAAGCAGCGCGCGAATAAAACGAGGACGACGAAAGAAGAGAGACGATTGGACAAGCGCTGACTACCGACAACTTGATTGGAACAAGCAGGCCACATATACATATAAACAAGGCAGAAGCGTTACATGACCAATCGCGGAAACTCAAAACATTTTGCGCATCAAGCAGCGACAAGAAAACTCGTGTGGCCACAAGCAACCAGCGGAAAAGCACGTGCGCAAGCTGTAGATTCTCAATCACGCAAAGAGGAACCCAGGGTGCACGGCCAAGTTGTGGATGGAGTTGCTAAAAACAGGCCATAGCAAAAGCAGAGCCAATTCGTCAGAGCGAAGCACTGTCAAGCAGTGGCAGTAAAAGCAGTGTCGGGAGATAGAATGCAAAGAAAATAAGGAAAACACTAAAACTGTGAGACGACAACAGTCCACAAAAAAAAACAAGGAAAAACACATGAATAAATAAGACAGCAACGGTAGTCAAATGATTAACAAAAAAGAAAGGCATTTTCTAAAAGCGTTCCTAAATACGCTTTCCTTTTCTGATAACGAATGGTTCAATAATCTACCTCTGACACTTGCCTTTCGCGAGTGCTTTTAACTCAGATTCGTGGAGCAACGGCTAACGTTCAAATTCACATTCAGGTTCACAATTCGAATTCATGAATGAAAGAAAAAGGTTTGATGCCTGAAAAAGGAGCTTGCGGGAGGAACAATAACGCGATACTAAACGGCATAGGACGTGAAGCAGGAGGGGAAATTCTGCACGCTCCAAAGGCAGACCAGGTGTGACATGCGCGGCAGCGAGGTTAGATAATTATCACTGTCGCCGACTGGTTTTTCGGTCTCAGCCACGATCGCTCAAACAAAAGAAGAATCAAATACCAGCGAACAACTAACTCAACTACAATTCCTTATTGCCTAGCGTCGCAAGTGGTCGACAGCCTCCTGGTTTTTCTGACGCTACCGCGCGATAGCTTCTCTCAGCACTTCGGCACGCCTCCTGTAGCTAAGAGGCGATAGGCAGCGTTGTCGCAGCTCTTCGCCGACGAGCTTATAAAGATGCGACGACGAAGTAGCCCGAGTCACGTGCACAAGTTTGAGAAAATAAAGAAGTCTGACCAGAGATTCGCCAACGCGCGATGTGCTGTTTGCAAGCGCGCTACAGGTTGTCCACCCATCTTCTCTTCAAGAGAAAGTGAACGCACTACAGCGGGAACTGCGGTGGGCCCGCTTTTTCCGAAACGGAAAGACGAATATGATGAAGCATATCCGAAAGCAGATTCTTTCAAATGCCGAAGAAGAGCGCTTAATTACAGCGCTTGGTTTCGTTACCAGACTTGGCTGTATATTGTAACGGCATACGACCTTCGCAACCAAGAGCGCGCAGAGAACAAAGCAGAATCGCCGCGGCCGGTTATGTCTGAGTCTCCTGTGTCTGAGTCTCTGTGCCTTTCTCTGCGCGGGCCCGCCGTCCCGTAACATTTATTTGGTGACAGCGGTGGGATCATGCCGCTTACCCGCTCCCAGAATCAAGTCCCCGACGTGCCAGTCGACAGGACTCCGCCACCAGCCGACGGCGCCGACGACGCCGACGACGCCGCGGCCGGCATCGCTACACCTGGGCGCTCGGAGGGGCTCGGTTCTCCGCAGCGGCTGGACGCCGGTATTGAGCGCCTCCTCGATATTTTTTCTCAGCGGATGGACGCATGGGAGGCCCGTCTGACTGCCCAGGCTGGGGAGATGGAGGCGATCCGGCGCGACTTCCGTCGCCTTCTGCCAGTCGAGCCGAACACGGGTCCGGTGCCTCTGGACGTCCCCGCCACCGCTGTACCCAGCTCTGCCGTCGCTGTACCTGCGGTCGTAGCCGCCAACAGCGTGCTCGGCGCGGGCGCATCATTGGACGTCGTGGAGTTGCCCACGTTCGACGGCACCATTTCGTGGGATGCTTACCGCATCCAGCTGGACAGTATTGCGGCGGCGAGCGGCTGGGACGAGCAGATGAAGGCACGGATGCTCGTCGCCAAACTGAGAGGCCGCGCGACTGAGCTGCTGCAGAACGTGCCGCCTGACCAGCTGGGCTCTTATACTGTCCTGGCGGGCCTCCTCGCCGACCACTACAGTGCCTCAGGTCACCCCCGTGTGCAGTACCACCGCCTGCGAGTCCGCCGTCAAGAGCCCGGGGAGACATACCAGGACCTCGCCGCCGCCATTGAACGCCTGGCTCTGCAGTCGTTACCGGGGGCGCCTCAGAACGCCGTGGCCCTGGTCGGCACCGAGGCATTCGTCGACGCCATCCGACTCCCTGAGGTGCAGCGCTTGGTCCGCTCTGGGCGTCCTCAGTCCGTCCGCGCCGCCATGGCGCTCGCCGTCGAGGCGGAATCGACTTTGCTGGCCACGCGGGGGTCGCCACCGTCTTCCGAGCACAGCGTCCCGGTGCAGGCTCCTCGGTTCTCAGTCCCCACAGCGGCCTCTACCCGACGCAGGCGTAATGACACCCGCACGACCTGCTTCCGCTGCGGCCTGAGGGGACACTACGCGAGGGACTGTGCTGGCCCTCCGACGTCGGAAAACGGTTCGGTGGAACCGTGCCCCCGGATAAAGTCCGTCCCCGCACTCCTTAGTTCGCCGCGTCCCCTTCTTTCGTCGGCTTCGATGACAACTGAAGCTCCCTACGTGCTCGTTGACGTCGCCCTGCTTGATCGGCACGTAGCGGCCTTGGTCGACACCGGAGCGGCTGTTAATGTGCTCGACAAATCGCTTGTTGTCAACGCGCCCCACCTGCTTCTTCCAGCCGCCAAAACCCGGCTCGTAGCTTTTAACGGCGCCCCGGTGGAGCAAGTCGGACGTGTTACCGTCAACGTGACAGCACTCGGAAAGACCATCTCCACCGAGTTTGTTGTCGCGGACAGCCCTATTTGGCCAGTGGTCCTCGGGTGCGGGTGGTGCCAGCAAGCCGGAGTCGTTCTCAATTTTACCACCACAGAACCACGTGTGAGCCAAACTCTGTGTGGGCCGGGTTGGCTTAGCTGGATTTCCAGTGTCGGTGTCACCCTGTGGCAGTCCCTGGTGTCGGCGACCAAGCGTGCTTCAGGATCTGTGCGCTACCTCGGAACGAAGTGGCCACGTCGAGTCAAGCCAGTCGACGTCACTACCGTGACTGTGGCGACCGCCGTGACTCTGCCACCGGGTGCGGCAACTTGGGTACATGCCAAGTCTGACAATCCGATCACAGCGGATGTGCTTTTCGAACCTACCCGGTGTTAGGCTCCAGCCCGAGAGATGACCTCCCCTCGAAGCCTTCTGTCGGTGCTCAATGGAGAGGCCCACGTGTTAATGCTTAATATCAGCCGCGCACCACTCGTGCTGACTCCCGGCACGCAATTGGGTGCAGCGTCAGTCTTGGACTCAGCATCACCGGTTGCGTCTTTGCAGCATGAAAAACCATCTCACCACACTCCAGCGCCGGCGGTCCTATCATGGGACGCATTTAACTTTGGGCCCACCCTGACCTGCGCGGAGCTCGCCTCTCTGAAGGCCTTGCTGCTCGAGCATCGCAGTTGCCTTGCTCTAAGCGCCAGTGAACTCGGGTGCACTTCCTGGGCCCAACACCGGATAAACACCGAAAACCGTGGGCCTATTCAACACCAACCTCGCCGTGTCGCGCCAGCTGAACGGAGAGTCATCCAGCAGCACGTATGCGACATGCTTGACCAGGGAATCATCGCCCCTTCTTGTAGCCCTTGGTCCTCCCCTGTCGTCCTTGTGCGCAAGAATGACGGAACACTCCGCTTCTGCGTAGATTACCGCAAGTTGAACGCTATCACTCGTCTCGACGTGTACCCGCTGCCCCGCCTCGACGATGCACTTGACCGCCTGAAGGGGGCCCGTTATTTTTCCACCCTAGATCTGCTCTCGGGCTACTGGCAGGTGCCTGTTCACCCCGATGATGTGGAAAAGACGGCATTCGTGACTCCCGACGGCCTCTACCAATTCAACCGTATGCCGTTCGGTCTCTCAAATGCTCCAGCCACCTTTCAGCGCCTCATGGACCGCGTCTTAGGCCATATGAAGTGGACTATGGCGCTGGTCTACCTGGATGACGTCATTGTCTATGCGGCCACGTTTGATGAACACCAAAGGCGACTCAAACTCGTCCTCGAAGCCCTTACCTCTGCTGGGCTTCGCTTAAAACCAAAGAAATGTTTCTTCGGTTTCGCAGAGGTCACGTACTTGGGTCACGTTGTGAGCCGGCATGACATCCGTCCCGACCCGGAGAAGCTAAAAGCGCTTACGGCTTACGAAGCTCCCACCACTGCCAAGGAGCTCAAAAGTTTCCTCGGATTTGCTTCATACTTCCGTCGTTTTATACCCAACTTTGCCAAGCGAAGCGCTCCGTTGACCGCCCTACTGAAGAAGAATGCAGCGTGGAGTTGGACACCGGCCCAACAGCTCGCGTTCCTTGACGTCAAGCACGCGCTCCTCGAGCCTCCTACGTTGGCCCATTACAACGAATCGGCCCCCATCGTCCTCCACACGGATGCCAGCCAAAATGGGCTCGGCGCTGTCCTTCTGCAGGAAGACGAGTCTGGTGACCATAAAGTCCTAGGTTATGCCAGCCGCCAGCTTTCCGACGTTGAGCGCCGCCGCCACTCTTCAGAACTCGAGTGCCTCGCCGTTGTCTGGGCCGTCGAGAAGTTCCGTCCCTACTTGTACGGCCGTCACTTTACCATCGTCACGGACAATAGAGCTCTGACTTGGCTGCAGTCTGCCAAACACTTAAATGCCAAGATTGCACGCTGGTCCCTGCAACTTCAAGAGTATGATTTCACCATAGTGCATCGGCGCGGCTCTGCACATCAGGATGCCGATTTCCTTTCTCGCCACCCTTGTTCCGTGACAGCTTTGACGGACCTCAGGACTGCGCAAGCGCAAGATCCCGACGTTGCTGCCATAATCCACTCCCTTGGCACCGCCATCGGCGCAGGTCTCCGCAAACTGCGCCGGGTCTATCAAATGAAGGATAACCTCTTGTGTCATGTGAAGTGGTTCCGTGGTCGACCACCCGTGTGGTTGCCAGTTGTGCCGGCAACACTGCGGTCGCAAATCTTGCGCGGCCTACACGACGCTCCCACGGCTGGTCACCCTGGTCGCAGCAAAACCTACGCACGAGTGTCGGAGCGCTTTTGGTGGCCTAATATGTCCAGAGACATCAAGGAACACGTGGCGTCCTGCCAGACGTGCCAGTTCAGGAAGTCATCCACACGAGTAACCAAGCCACCCCCGCAGGCGTTTTCGCCGCCGAGTTCACCTTTCGAACTGGTTGGACTGGATCATTTGGGCCCGTTCCCGAAGACACGCGCCGGCAACCGGTATGTTCTGGTTGCGGTCGACTACTTCTCCAAGTGGGTCGAAGCACTGCCCGTTCCCGATACGTCGTCCGCTCATGTCATCTTGTTTGTGGAACAACATCTTGTTCTTCGGCATGGTGTGCCACAACGCCTCATCACGGACCGCGGGAGCTGCTTTATGTCCCAAGAATTTGAGCGTGCCCTCCGCTCCTTCGGCATTGCGCATTCCACTACATCCGTCAATCATCCCCAGTGCAATGGCCTCGTGGAGCGTGTCAACCGCACCCTTACGGATATACTCGCCTCCTACGTCGCTCCGTCCCACACAAACTGGGATCGTTTTGTTTCTACTGCAGCTTTTGCACTCAACACTGCGGCTCAAGAAACAACGCATGTCACGCCGTTCTCAGTCGTCTATGGCAGAACGCCCTCCATCCCTCTCGACGCGCAGTTGGGCCTTCGCCATCCTACTGCGTCACCGACTGACTGCGCCCAACGACTTCGTTCCGCCCGCCTCGACGCTCAGCGCAACCTTCTCACGGCCCATGCGCGTGCGCAAGTGGCCAATGCTGCAGCACCACCACCTCCCTCCTTTCGGTCCGGTGACTTGGTCCTCGTTCGCCGCACCATCCGCGCGACTGGCCGTGCCGCGAAGCTCTTGCCCCGATACCGCGGCCCTTACCGTGTAGTTGCACGGCTCGGCCCCGTTACGTACCGTCTAAAAGACCTCCCCGAGCTTCGACCACGCGGTGTACACCACATTTTTCCGGAACATGTCTCCAACATGAAGCGCTATGTCTCCGGCACCCACCGTGATCCCGACTTGGCTCCCACGTCCTCCCTAGTGCCGCCCTCCCGTACCAGCACCAGGCCTCCCTTCCTGAATGCCGCCCCTTAAGTGGAGCGCTGCTCCGTGAACGCAATCCCAAGTCCCGCGGTGCGAGAAGCCCTCGCAGTTTTCGTACGGCGAGGAGTCGCCTAGAAGAAGCCCCGGGATCTACCGGGACCGTCTCGTGTCAGACGACACTGTCATCACAACGTGACGATGCCTCCTGCGCACCAAGCTGCGCCGGTGCGAAGAACCTCAGCCCGGGCTCGTCGGGACGAGTTCGATGCCGCCTGCAAAGCGAAGCACGCGCTAGGGGACACCAGCGGTGTCTTCCCCCTCTTATCTTGGAGACTGGAAGAGACTCTTATCTTCCCCCTCTTCCCCCCCCCCCCCCCCCCCCCCCGGTGGAAAGATGTAACGGCATACGACCTTCGCAACCAAGAGCGCGCAGAGAACAAAGCAGAATCGCCGCGGCCGGTTATGTCTGAGTCTCCTGTGTCTGAGTCTCTGTGCCTTTCTCTGCGCGGGCCCGCCGTCCCGTAACAATATTTACAGCTGAAACGTCAGTTATTGTAGGTATCTGTATAGCGATGAAAAAGTTGTGACTAAGACGAGTTTTATGGCGGATGCGTGGTGCTGGCTCAAAATTAAAAACACATCCGTTCATTGTCTCGGCGTGAACACATGAGCAACGCGAGCTTCGCTACTTCCTATTCGAGCATTTGGAACGAAGAGACCGAAGCGGAAGACGTGCGCCAAAGACGCAATTTCGCCATCACGCGTGCGCAGTGCGCTCACTGTATGCCAGGGAATACCAGCCTCATCATTTGAAGTGGCTCAGTACAGTTCAAAGCGCACGTTTTTCGAACCAATTTTCGATTCCTTTAGAGTTAGAATTGAAGATGTTAGATTGTAGAAACAAACCGGTAGCTACGGCGGTGACTGAGAACTGGGTACGAACAACTCAAACTTATTTGCAACGCGTCTTAAACTTCAGTCTATACGCTGTTTCCGTGGGCCGGTCCGAATAATCTAGCATGTCCGAAATTTTGTAGTATTTACCAGCCTATCTACAGCTTTTATATTTTCCTCTGCGCGTCCGTCGTGTGCGTCTCGATATTGTTGGCAGCACCTCCAAGGAAAACGTGCGCACGCCGAGCACTTATGGAAGGCGGTAAGGTACGAGAGGGTGAAATGTGGTTCGCTTTCGTCCCTCATCTTTCGCCACGCATCGAATGACTAACCCAACAAGCCATGACGGTGGTTACCGCCACCTCGCGTTTGATACGACTCGGCAGCTACTGGTTGGAATTGTATTTCGGGGCATCATGGTCACAATTTCATTAAAACGAGCCCATTTGTAGCAGCATGTAGCAGGCTTATACTACAATGGCGCAGTTTAGCTAAATTGGCCAGGCATTCCCGGCGCTGGAGATCAGATAAAAAAAAAAGAAATTGTGTACGAGCACCAGCGGACAAAATTAATGAAATGATCGTAGAATGCGGGAATGAACTGAGTGTCTTTTTTATGTCTGTAATGAACACGCAGGCAGAATTTCTTTTTTGTTGTTTTTTGGCCTTGCAAACTCCACTGACGAGAGGCACCCGCCGCGGTGGCTCAGTGGTTACGGCGCTCGGCTGCTGACCCGAAAGACGCGGGTTCGATCCCGGCCGCGGCGGCCGAATTTCGATGGAGGCGAAATTCTAGAGGCCCGTGTGCTGTGCGATATCAGTGCACGTTAAAGAACCCCAGGTGGTCGAAATTTCTGGAGCCCTCCACTACGGCGTCCCTCATAGCCTGAGTCGTCTCGGGACGTTAAACCCCATAAACCAAACCAAACCAAACCAAACCATTGACGAGAGGCGTGGAGACGCTGACAGAAACCACCCTTGATGTCCGGGTAGAAGCCGGGTTCATGCAGTCGGGCGAAAAGGCATGAAAGCGCGCCATACTCTTTATAAGCTTCATCATATTTGAAACAAGTGAAACTGGCCGAAAGAATTTATACTTTGCGACGAAGCTGGATTTGAGCGTCCTGAAAAAATGAGCACTAAACAGGTGAGGAAATGACAAAAAACCAGCGTGGGCCACGATGTGTTGCAAGGTTAAAATAAATTCTTGCACAATAAAGTGTTCACTTGGGCAGGCATGGTAAATGACGGAAAGAGTGAAACAACGAGAAGACAGGACGAGACATGTGTGCGTCACTTTTTTGTCTCGTCCTGTCTTCGCGCTGTTCCAAAATCATTATGCGTTGCTTAAAATGCTCATTATTTACGCGTTTTTATTTCGGCTCTTTGGTGGTACTTAGTGCGTTAGCTGCTGCAGGGGTTTCTACCCACCAAACAGCGGCTGCTTGCAGACAAATAGAATCTGATGACCGAGTCGAAAGGAATGCCGGAAAGCCAGCGCGGTGACGGGCGACGTCTGCAGCCCTTGCGCAACCACTATCAAAGGCTCGACGTGATATTGAGGCGTGCCGCTGCGGGGCGTCTGTCACGGTGAGATGCGCGCGCGTCGGCGCACGGGTTCTTGGACACCCGTCGCTCGTCATGTCTCCAAGGGCGCGCCGCCGGAGACGCAGTTAAGGCGGCGCAGAAGAAGAAAAGCGCAGCGCGTCCTGCGAGAGATCAGACCTGCTACACTCCGTCGCCCGTATGTGGTCTGCCACGAAATTACCTTCACGGAGCTTCGCTCGTTGTAGCATTTCCTACTCGAGGTGCAATACGTACTAAGTGTCCTTCGTTTTAGGGCCCCGCCCGGTATTTCCCGACCTCGGAGCACCAGAACGGCTTGCACTGCAGTCGTATGTCCTGGCTCATTTGTTTGATGCCAGGAAAGTGGCTTCTTCACTTTCGTGCAACCCATCGCGCATTGGACTCCAGGTTATTAGGGGCTTTTAGCATGGCGGATACGTGCTAGCATAGACGTATACCTGTCTACCGGACGCCTCCTGTGCACGCACAGTGGCACGGGCGGGGCCAAGCGGGGTCACTACACGTGCGCAGCTGGCGACCGGTGATCCACTACAAGTCGACGCTAATACGTCTCCGCTATGCTAAAAGCCCCTGCTAACACTTTGCGTAAGGGGGAAGCGAGCCCTCGGACCGGAATTACGCGCATGTAATGTACCGATGTCACCGGTACACAGGCTTGTACTACACTGTTACAGGCTTGCGCAACACAAGCCTGTGACAAATAGAGTGAGACAAAATTTCCTGAGTTCAAGCTGTCCAAACTGCGGATATTAAGAATATATGCGGGGAGGTCCCGAGATGAAGACGAAAAAACAAGGAGATTACTTAAAGTCATACGCGTTCACCCAAGCGCACAGTGTCGCGTATGCGCAATAAAGGACTCGGCGCTCTTTCCCCTTTTTTTAGGGTTTCCATTCTTTCAACGATCACGGTGAACTAAGGAAACCCGACCACTTTCACCAAGCCAGGGCTGACACAGGCCAAAAGTGACGCGTCAGCTATCAAAGCGGCAATTCATTGCTTAGCGGGAGCATTTATGGAACAGGAGATCACAAGTTCGGGACGCCCGAGTGCAAACTTCCTTCTCTCGAGTTCAGAACAAAACGAAACAATGCAAAGCAGTCACCAAAGCAATGGAAGACTGCACAGGCCGCGTATTAATGAGCGCATTTCTGTACACATCTCCATGTTTGCTGGAGTTCGCATTCCAAAGCGTACGACACTGACTGTGCACACCGCTGCCCGTGCGGGGTTCCTTGGAGAAAACCATGTGATGCTCAAGCCCACAATGACAAAGATGGGCTGTTTTGTTCCAGGACAGAAGAGAAGGCCATAGAGTGCAGCTTGTTCAACCGCGCCGGCGACGTTCGCCCTTCAAACCGAGAGTAGCCCGTGCACGTGCATGAGAGGAGGACAAAAACAGTCAGCCACGGGGCCCAATGATCCGGCGGATGGTTGCAGCCTGTCCCTCGTTGCGTCGCGGGTCGGGTTACCGCGCCGTCCCTGATGGGTAACACTCGCGCCAGCGGCAACTGCCGGGTTCGAGCGCGGAGAGGCCAAAGCCACGGCGGACCGTGCCCGGCAGCCGACGCCGCAGTGGATGGCTTGTGGATGTCCGACGAAGTTCCCTGCATGACTGCCGTGAAAAGCGTGAGAGATATGTTGCTTTATTTTAATGCGGCAGTGCATTCTAGCGATTGCATGCCCCATTTATTACCATTCTTGCGTCCGCAGTGCAGGGTTTGCCTGGATAGCAATAAAAAGTAGCCACGTCTTTAAAAGCGCATACGCTGCATGCATATACGCGTGTAGCGTACACTCCATTCACGACCTTTAATTGCGACGATTGTTACCAGATGTGCTGGTAAGAACAGGAAGGTGAAAAAGTAGTACAAGATGGCCTCTGCTGAAATACAGGGGAATCTACGGGAAATCGGTGGAAGTGCATTTCTGCAGCGATTGCTCCCCGACGTTTTGCGTGCACCTATGCAAATTAATTTATTATTACGTCGACGCATCGCTGGGAACATTCTTTCTCATAAACTAATACTCAGACCACCCTATTACTTGATTCGGGGCATCTAAAACGACGCGCACGATATATAGCATACTGCAAGGCTGCATCCTTTTTGCGTCGTGGCTTGTGTTCATTGCCGCGTAGCATTGGATTCAGGTACCGCTGGGAATCACATAGCGATATCATCACTTCCACAGAGGAAACTGATCGTATCGCTAAGTGCCGTTAAGAGTCGCGGAGAAGGGAGTAACCATTGCCTAGGACTTTCTTCTTTTACTGCCTGTACGGGAAGGCGGTGATGCTCAAATATCCTTGAGCTCAGTGTTTTCCCCACTCCCGCACCGAAAACGAGTTGAGCTCGTACAGTAGTGTTGATTCTTGAAATGAATAACAAATTTTCGAGGATGCTTTCATTTTTGTACTTAAATAATCCTGAAAACGCTAGAAAGCCGTCTGCGGCACAAGGCTTTTTTAGGGACTTAGTATCGCTTTGTTGTTGATTCGTTATTTTCATTACTGTGGCGAAGTTATATCAACACATAATTCTAGAAATGGCGTCTCGCGTGGTAACTGTTCGCATTTTTCGTTGTAGCAAAAACCGGAGGCGAAAGCGCTCAGTTTCGGATGCATTATTTTAAAATTTATGAGAAATTTTTTTAAAAGCCAATAGCATGCTCCCCAGAAACCAACACGGATTTCGTAGTGGCTTGTCGATGACTACACAACTGGTCGATTACTACTTTTCGGTGACTGCACAATGTCTCAGGATTCAGTCCCGAATTGATGCCATTTTCTTATATCTATCTGAGGCCTTTGATCGCGTCTCTCATGTGAAACTCCACTTTAAGCTCAAAAATATATTCGGAGACGGGCCACTGGTACAGTGAATATATAATTACCTCTATGATCGCTATCATTTTGTGCAATATGATCATCATGCCTCTGAATTAGTTCCTGTTCTTTCAGGACTCCCTCAAAGTACAGTTTTAGCTCCGCTGTTGTCCCTATTCTTTATAAAGGACATACCAAACAAAACTGAAGTGAAAATACGATTGTGTGCTATACCATGAAGTAAAGGACGCTAATGACCAGAAAAAACTAAACAACGCATTAGGAAAAATCGCGGAGTGGTTCAAAAAATGGCAGATGACAACTAATTTAGATAAAACTTTCTATGTCGACTACAAAGAAAACTCCTAAATTAGAATATGCGTACTCGGCAAATAATGCGAATATTGAAGGTGTGACTGAATATCGGTACTTGGGTGTTCTGATCACTTCTGATTTAAATTGGACTGCGCATGTTCAAAGCATATCACCAGTAAAGCAATGACCGAGTTGTTCTTCCTCAAAAGGTCCCTGCGACATTCCACAAGTGATACGAAACTTCTAGCTTATGTCACGCTTATGCGACCAGTCTTGGAATACGCGAATATAGCCTGGTTCCCTTGCATCAAAGACAACGCTAGAACATTCGAAATGGTGCTAAGAAAAGCCGTGCGCTTTATCTTCAACTGCTGTCGTCGTACACATTCACCCACAGAACTTTTACAATCAGCAGGCCTTCACACGCTGTCCAGCTGTGCGAAATTACACCGGCTGAAATTTTTTTATTTGTTACTGAAAAACTCATTAATAGTGACCTCTGCAGACTTTTTTCATATTAACCATTCAAAAGCTACTCGACACAAGCATGCACTCACTCTTGATGAATTTTTTTGTTGCAATAATACCTTCCGATATTCATTTTTTTCCACATGTAGTCCCAGATTGGAACCAATTGCGACCATATCAATTACAAGTTCAGCCTACCGTTGACAAATTCGTCAAGCTAGCTGAGAGCTTTTCTCTTACATTTACTTCGGCATAATTTTTTTTATTTCTGTGCTTTCTTCAAATATATTTATGATATGCAAGTGCCATTCTTGTTTTATGACTTGACTCCTTTTTTGTCTATGCCAAATGTGTTGTATGTGTATCATCCTATTGTTAAGCTTCAAACTTCAATCAGTGAAACTGCATTTGCACACCATATGTTCTTGTCCGCTTCTGTAAAACTCCCTACAAGGGATTGAAAGTGTCCCCAAATAAATAAATAACAACTCCTCGATGAAGTATTCACTCGTTAGAAAACGGAGCCAGTGAGCGAGCATACCAATTAGACACCGACAGGCAGGGCCGTATTTTTGAGCGTGTCATACGAGACGAGCGTTTAAAATGACGAGCAACACGAAAAGTTTTCTTGTATTTTATTTCGAACAAACCAAATAGAGTTGGTGTTCACCTTGAAGATGGAGATATCATGCTGTGATTTTCCACGTTGGCGGCTTCGGCCGTTCTGCTCTTCGGCACACCGACCAGGAACCGAAGTAGTGTATTTTGTACACAATGTTTGTTCACTGAATTTTAAGGATTGAATAGCACCAAAAGGACACAAATTTTATTGAATTAATTCATGTGCTCATGCCCAGCTGACATTCACAAGAAACTGTTCCGAATAAAGTAACTGTATATTTTAGAAAGTTTTCTTCAAAGCTTAATGCTGATGCAACGCTTCCAGAGTGAAACAACGCACAAAGTGGGTGACTGAAGAAAACCTTTTAAAATACAGAGTTACTTTGCTCAGACGGGTTGCTCATGAATATCAGCTGGACCAAAAAACAACAGAATAGTTTCTGTCCTCATAATAGGTTTTCTGTAATGTTTTTGACCAGAAACTTGTAACAACATGAATTTCTGTAGTAACAACAGGACATTCTGTAGTCACTGCAGAAAAGTATTACAGAACAACAGACTACAGAGAAGTACTACAAATAAAACTACGGTACTGCAGAAAAATACTACAAAACAACAAAAAAAAATCTGTCGTTGGGACAGGACTACTGAATATTTTGTCGTATTTTTGACCGCTTCTGTCGTTTCTTTCGACTGGCGTTCGTTAACGAACGCCTACAGGCACCACTGGTTATCACCTCACAGCGTCCTTTTTTCTTCTCTTTGCGCTGTGAATGAGCGTAGTACATGAAGGGAAACAGCAGCAACGAGACGGAGTACGAACACGTACCGCTTTAACACAGACGTGAAATTAAAGTAGTGCTAAGAAGACTAATCAAGGCGAGGTAATGCGTGGGGAGTACTCCTGTTGTTACAGTAAACAGCTTTTCATTTATTTACCGCGACCGCATGAGGCGCCGAGTTTTATATCTGCCAGGGAGGCAAATCGCCCCCCCCCCCCCCCCCCCCCCTGTTTTTTCATGTGTGCCTCTCTCCCTCCCCCTACGCATGCTCCTTGGCGAGAGATATACGCAGGCGGAGAGGCTATATATGCAATATCACATTTGTTGTCTCTAGTCGAGCGATTATGTAAAAAAGAATAACCTCATGATTCTTAGGATGCTAAAATAAATAAATGAACGAAAAAAACTGAACAATTCGTAAACTCTTGGTAGACATTCATGACATCGTTAGTCAAAGTTAGACAAAACACTGGGCAGCACAAACATTTCCGCAACAAGCTAACAATACAAGTATTACAAACTTATCTCAAACTCTTCCTCTATAAAAACCACTAGGCAATACAAACATTTCCACAATAAGCTAACAATTAAAAACATAAAAAGACTTTAAACTCTGCGTGTCTAAAGAAACACTGGATAGTACAAACATTTCCACAACAAGCTAGCAATTACAAAATTCAGGGGCACTTTGGCTCTCTAAAGTGCTGCAAGGCGAAAGGTTTCCTGGCGCACTGTTTGTTTTTTTTTATACATATTGTATCTTTAATATTTTTATATAATTTTGTATTTTTGTTTCTTTTGTTATTTAATTTTTCTTATTCCTTTATTTTATTTATAAAACCCATGCATTCACTAGATGCGCCTTTATTCAAGCTCAAACCCTGAGCATTCGTGGCGGAGTGGTAGCGTCTCCACTTCAAGTGCCAAAGTACCGGGTTCGATTCCCAGCCTCGACACAGTTTCTTTTTAAGTAGCGACGCCGAAACGTGGACACACTTGCTAACATTCCTTGGTCACGACAGTATGAGCCATTAAAGGCATTCGCCTTAAAATTTGAATGATTATAAACGCTGCGTCTTTCAAGAACGTAAACGAACTACCAAACTCGACACAAAACATAAAAACAGAAACAGGAGTCAAAGGGTAAAGGTTGTAATAACGGACCGACAACACTGAGAACTGAATGCCGATTTTTAAGGAGGGGATCATTTGAACTCAGGGGCTGCGACAACCTGATGTCTTGTTGGGTAACATTTGCAGCGACAACCTTCCTGTTACATTTTGCCAAGGTTAGGTTGCACGGTACGTCTGCCTCGTCTCCGTGAGCAAGCCTTTGCTGAGCTTCAAGAACGGGGGAAAAGATAGCAAGACTAGTGTTGTGAGGCGCTCTTCATGCGAAAAGCAAAAGGCGGAGTTACAGACTGCCTATTTGGGAAGGTACAGTACGCTCATCGTTGATGTTTCGTGTCAAGACATTATTTGGGTGTTCGGGGAGGGATCGAATTCTCTGAATAGAGTGTGCACCAAAGAAGTACTTGCGCTTTTCAAGCGACCATCCATCTAATCCCGCATAGAGGTTTGGATCTCTTGATGGGGAACTGGATCCAAAACTCTTTGTGTCATCCTTTTACTTTGCTGGTGGGCGACAAATCCATGTACCCGCGGCAGTTTAAGGCTGCGCTCTTCTCCCCGCTTTTAGGCTACTGCAGCTCTTAAGTAAATTTGTCCAAAACCTCACGAAATAAGAAGACATGCTGCCCCCTGACCACATCACTCAATCTCCGAGTAGGCAAGACCCCCCCCCCCCCCCCCCCCCCCCCCCCCCCCCCGGAAAAACTTCAAGGGGGGAGGGAGTCCTCCAGTACCCCCGCAGTAAAATAAAACAAAAACCTTTTCGTGGGGCTCTACCACCACCTCTATTCATTAATATAATCGTTATTACTGTTATTACGTGCCGCGGTGGATTAGTTGGTATGACGCTCGTTTGCTGAGCGCAAGGTGGCGGGATTGAATTCGGCCGCGGCGGCCGCATTTTGGTGCAGGCACTGTGTGAGCCAGTGCGCATGAAATCATCTTCATGCCTTCATGCCTTGCCTAATGATGCTTTGCTTTGTTGCTGGGTGCCACATCTTTAGCTGCTTCAGCCAGTCGGTGAGCCATTCGAGGGATCCAAGTTAGAATTTAAGCCCTGCACGATCCTAAAAACAGACAGTCTTCGGTGCCATGGTGTATGGGGCTTAACGCTCCGAAGCTGCACATGTGTAACGAGGGACGCCGTATTGGAGGGCTCGGGATTAATTTCTGCCACCTGGTGATATTTAACATTTACTGACAGCACACGGATGTTTTTGCATTTCGCCTCTATCGAAATGCGGCCGCTCGGAGCAAGATTCGATCCCCTGACCTTGTGCTCAGCAGCGGAACGCTGTAACCACTAAGTCACTGCGGCGGGTCGGTGCCATGGAAGTGTGGATGGCATGTATTCGGGAAGGGACAAATATCGAATGCGACGCTTTTCCGTAAACTGCACGGTAATAAATTTAGCACAGCTTAGAAAGGGATGGACAGTACGGAAATGCATACAACTGGCTCGTACCCATGCGATTCGACGCATGTACCGTCTGAGGTCCACATTCTCAAAGAACGACAGAAACTAGGCACATATTAACCTGGCGGGCACGTTAGGAACATCGCCAGCATAGGACGATCGAGTCAATAGGCAATCAGCGCAGCGTTGCAGCGAGCCATAATGGGGCTGGCCACGGGAGTAATCGCTCGGCTACACTCTTCGGCTGCCCCTACGACGTCCGTTTCTACGGGGAACCTTTATCTGCTAGTGCATGCTCCTTATGTTTGGATGAGGATGAATTAATATCGTCTGGCTTCCAAATACCCAACTGCCCCACGTCCCTATGCCATGAGAAAGATTGTCTCAGCCAAGCAGCAGGCGAGCATTAGTTTGGGCTCTTCGCATCTGCTGTTATTTAGTTTATATAAATGTCATTGTGAAGGGCCTAGCATGCGACCTCTGATTTTGTGCTGACCACTGTAGCATTTATTGTGCTCTGTATACTACGCTTCACGCCTGTTCAGTCGGGAGCGCTCCAGAACGGCTGCATTAATTAGCATTTGACCTTGATTGCTGAGAAAAGCCGACACGTCATCTTCGCTCGCAGGTGTGCTCGGATCCGATCAGCCTACTATTTCGATGACGTGCCGATAATCAAGGTTTTGTCAGCACAACAAATATGTGGGAGTTGAGCTTACTCTGATCCTGTTTTAGGGAAGGTGAAATGATTTTTGAAAATTCGAGGTTATTAAAGAATTCGAATCTATGAAGCTTCTAGGTAAATCATGCAAAGTAGTTTGGCGGTAGCATTTAAAATGGTGATGTAATCAGCGATTAAAACCGCAACGATGTTCAGGGTTCTCCTCACTGCGTTGGAAGAGTGCGAGGAAACTAGTGGTGACGCCATCGTTGCCGAAATTTGAGATGTCCGCTGCCTTCGTCTTCATGCTGCCGTGCGTCTTCCGATGCCACCAGACAATGCTTCGTGAGCTTTACCTTCGACAGCATTCGTTTTCTTACTTGAAACAACTGCTTCTACGACTGGAAACGTAGCCCCGCCGTAGGTGACGTCATCATTGCGGCCTCTGCCTATCGCTGTGAACTGCAGAGAAGCCTGAACGCCGGCGCCGCTTTTGTCGGCGATGACGTCACCATTCAAATGCTAGCGCAAATAGATTTCGCATGCTTTACCTGCAAGTTTCACACATTCGTCTCCTTTAAACTCATCGACTTCTAAAACCTCTTCAGTTGCCCTTTTAAAGCACACAGGTTGAATATGTTTATTTTAAATAAACTTGGGTACTTTAATTCACAAATCACAATTTTCATAAAGCTCCTACAAAAATGCCTTAGGTACAGCCGGCCAAATCTTTAGCTGGCGTGCGCGACGGACGCTTTTTCTGCGCTCCTGCTCTTTATGACGAGGCAAACTTGCGGAAAGCTCAATAGTAAGCACGTGGTTAGTGAGCCTGTGCTTAGATTTGATATTTTCGCGAGTTTGCTCTGTCATAAGCTGCAGGAGCACGGAAAACGCAGCCTTCATGCACGCCAGCTAAAGATTTGGTCGGCTGTACTTCATTAGTATAAATTTAGGGCCCATTATGCCTGCGAGGTGTGCGCTCTTCAGTTCGCAGACTTGTGTTCCCTTCTTGAAAGAGTACAGGACTGGGCCACAGCATTCGTTACCAATGTGCAACTTTAGCCAAAACACTGCGTCAATCAAAACACAGTCAGACTGCGTTTCCCTGAGTCATCGCCGTCTTTATGACAAATTAATCATGCAACACCCCTGTATGTTGACTTCTTAAGGAGGTCGGCAAGAGTACGGTATGCTACTTTATGTCTCCTAACTTTGTTCGACGTCGATGGGACCATGTGTATAAAGTTCGGGAGGAGCAGCACAATGCTAATGTTTTAAATGCTCATTTCCCCCCCCCCCCCATGCCATTAGCCAATTAATTAAATTGCCACAGAATGTTACTGCGCATGAAACCGCACCTCGCTCGCCTGCTATGTGCAATGTGATTCTTTGTGGCATATATTTCTGCAATTGTCCTTTATCGCTATCGCTCCTAGCTATACTTCTTTGTGCCTATCAGCTCCCTGTCCCGCCGGCCGTAACTGGTGGGCTTAAGTTAGCAGATAGAAACTGCCGCGGCCAGCACCATGTTTTCTTTCAGTTTTTATTTTTATTTTATAATAAACCACTACTACCACTCGTATGCTTTGATATTGGAATTGACTTGACGACTGTTGTTCGTGCTGTAGTGTTCACTCAGTTATGGACCTTTTCCTTCTTTTCTGCGTGATAGGTGTGCAATATATAACATTTTTACTTTCGTTTTTGATCGACCTGTAAAATTTTTACTTATGTGCTGCAATAGAGCCTCTCAAGGCGCTTAGGACACTTATTAATTAACGTAAACCTACATTATACACATATGCACGATTGTATGACGCAATGATAGCTCATCAACTGTAATTAAATATTTTGCACACGCGCTTTCAACGTCATTTGTGGCGTTCTGCACATATCACACACGTTTGATGCCTGTTCGTTTATATGCACAGGGTCCGCCCTTAAGCTACAGCTCCGCCCTGCTTGAGTGGACATTTAAGTGGCCGAGACTTCTTCACACTAGAATGAATTTTTTCAACAGGGCAGCATGTTAATTAACAGATAGTTGCTGCTATTGATAGCGGTATAATTTTCCCTCCTTCTGCTTCCCTGCTTCTATCGCTGTGTCTGCGGCCATGAGCTATCGAAAATTAAATACGTATGCAAGGCAAAGCGAACTATCGATGATGCTGCGGTGAAAACAGAGATAACCTGTTGCTCGCGTGCGTGGGGCAGAAACCAAAAGCTGACGGCATTGGTGGTTGGCATAAGGCAGAGCAAGCGGCAACGTTGTTTTTGTGCAATGCGTGATGCGAACGCAGCGGTGAAGGCTGAAGATTCTCTCTTGGTTCTCTTTTCGCGCAGGTTTCCAACGTAAACGAGATGATATCGTCGATGTCGAATGAATCAGACACGAGGAGGGCCGGTTTTCTCTGTCTCCCTTCGCACTTGGGAGCAGTGCAGCGGTTGTAACCTTCGGGTAGGGCTATTTTTTTCGTCTCGATATCCCGCCATTCATCTCTATAAGCTATCATTGATGTAGCGCGTACTGTTAGCCCTGAACATGTAGGTTCAAGGATGGCCACAGCGATAACGGGCCACATTGAAGGACTGTAGTAACTCTCTGTGGCCTGTTGTCGCCGTAATTTTCGCGTAGACAATACGATCGTTGTGCTTGCTACCAATCTGCATTACGGAGCAAGATACTGGTCGCACGCTTCGACGCTCGCAAAAGTAGGAATGCATCGATGCGTGCGTACGACGGGAACACTTAAATCCTTGCTCACGCCGCCTCCGGGAATGCAGAGCGCATCCGGCGGCCGCGATGCGTAGATGCGCGCAGACAAAGGACACGTGTGCCGATCACCCGGCGGGGAACCGCTGCTGTTGTTCGGCTGCCCTGGGCGGTAAATGTTCGTGCGCAGGAAAGGACATTCACGGCCGTCTTGCGTAATCGCGCTGTGTGACCGGCTTTTGAACAGCGCTTATGGAAGGAATACTCGCTACACTACACGCGTGGCGCGAGCAGCCGCTTGAGCGCGCGCTTCCGTACGCCTCCCTTGATCTGGATGCTTCAGATGCGTAAGACAGCTCTCCTCGACGCTCATGCGCCTCCGTAGCAGCAGTTGCGGCTCTGCGAGTGATCCGCGGTCGCGCACCTAGTCTTCTGAATACTTATTGAAAACACTGTACACGCAGTAGAAAAGTACACCTGAAGCTGTATGGTCAAGAAGGGCTCTAGCTGTGATGCGGTTACGAGCAGGGGTTTATTCAGACCAGTACGGGCGACTTAAGCCAGCTCGGTCCACTTTGTTGTTGTTGTCCTCAAGATAATGGCCTGTACCCACTGCGGGGGATTGGCCAAGACACAGGCGGTGACTGACAGATGCTCAAAACATTAAAAAATGAAATAAAATTCAAGAAAAACATTAAAGCAATAATAGTATAGTAGCAGCAGCAGCAGCAGCAACAACAACAACAACAACAACAACAACAACAACAACAACAACAACAACAACAACAACAACAACAACAACAACAACAACAACAACAACAACAACAACAACAACAACAACAACAACAACAACAACAATAATGATAATAATAATAATAATGATAATTACGAGGAACTTTAACGACTAAAGTGGTGAAAGGCTGAAGCCTGAGTGCTGCAATCTGCTACGCGATTGTTGCGCATGTAGCGATGAATGCTGCCACGAGTAAAGTGAGCGACTGCACTTTCACATTCTGTTGGTGCATTAATTAACTGACAATTAATGACGCTTAATCTTCGCCTTTAGGAGTAGAACGCGACAACGTGTTGTAGCGCTGCCAGGGAGTCCACGGAACGCCACCACCCGTTCGGCGCGATGCCTTGCCCTTTGAACGCAACGCTTTTTGAGGAAAGGAAATCGCGCAGTAATTCTCTGTCATCTCGGTGGACACCTGAACCGTACCGTACAGGAAGGGAGGAAGTGGGAATGAAAGAAGAAGAAAATGAAAATTGCATTTGAGGAAAGGAAATTACGCAGTAACTGTCTCGCATATCTCGGTGGACACCCGTCAAAAGCGGGACACATTTTGTTCACGACGATGAGCCATTAAAGGCTTTCGCCTGACAGACTTAGACCGAGCTGTCGTAACGGGTGCTACAGCAGGCGCTTCCGTAAAGAGAAGCGGCGGGGGGTCAACAAGAAGTCATCTATCGTTTCGGGTTCAGCGCAGAGTGGGCAGGATGGAGAGACCGCTAAACCAGATCTATGAATGTAGGAGTTTAAGTGAGGCACGCGACAACGTAGACGCGTGAACGAAACCTCAAGCTTGCGTGCTCGCCATCTTTTACGGCACCACGGGTAGAGAAGATGCGGGAAGTCGGGAGAGGAGGAGGTCAGTGCTGATGCTGTGAATTCTTTCAAGAGCAGATACCAGAGAAACCTGGCTGCAGTAATATATGCGCAGGGCGGAAGGAGAGGTATGACTTGGCTTTGAAGTGATGCCTTCGCCAGGGTATCTGCAACCTCATTTAAATGGATTCCTCTGTGCCCAGGCACCCAAACCAACCGTAATCAACACACGTGGGGTGGAATCATGCCCTTTAGTAAGCGGAGTACCAGAGATCCTGTAGATGCGGTGAGAGATGAACACAGGAATAAAGAATCCGTCATAATTATGACAGAAGACAAAGAGCTGTTTAACTTGCGCAAGGCCAGGACTAGGGCTGGAAATTCGGCCAAATAAATGGGGGTGTAATCGGGAAGGCGGAGTGAGAATGACCAGTCAAGGGAGAGAGACAAAATACCAACACCGGCCTTTTCATAACACTGTGAGGCGTCTGTCGCAATGAGCACATGAGAGTTAAAGCGCAATCAAATAGTCCTATAATAAACCACTGAGCAAATGGAAATGCATTAATTTTGCATGCTTTGCCGCCGCAGTGGCTCAGCGGTTATGGCACTCGGCTGCTGACCCGAAAGACGCGGGTTCGTTCCCGGCCGCGGCGGTCGAATTTCTTTGGAGGCGAAATTCTAGAGGCCCGTGTACTGTGCGATGTCAGTGCACGTTAAAGAACCCCAGGTGGTCGAAATTTCCGGAGTCCTTCACTACGGCGTCTCTCATAGCCTGAGTCGCTTTGGGACGTTAAACCCCATAAACCAAATCAAACCAAACCAATTTTGCATGTTTTGGAAAGATGTCATCAAAGACAGTCTGAATAGATGAAGAATCTACCTCGTTCTCTTCATCTTCTGCGTAGTCGGTCATGCCGACCGCGTAGAAGAGGCGTCGACTCTTCATGGACATCATACTTCCCCTTCGCAGCCGAAGCCCGCAGGGCGAGTTAAAAAGCGCCGCGCGAATGGTGGGGCTTCAGACAGGCAACGTGAGTCACTTCAGTTCGCGCAGAACGACGGCCGCTTGCCGTGAGACGCACTATGCGGTAATTGAGCTCGCTAATTTGCTCAGTGGTGACATAAGGTCCATCGTAGTGGCAAAACAGCTTCTGTGACAGTCCCCGCTTCTGATAGGCCGCCACGACAAGACCAAACCACAAGGGCTGTAAGTGACGTGACAGAGCTCTAGAACGATCTTGGGAGGCGAGAACACGAAGGCGGCCAAGGCGCCTGCCGACCACGGTCACTCATGGTAACTTTTTGAGGTCCATGGTGGAGAACTATGGATTCCAGCATAAAAAAGAACACATTATACGCTGTAGCCGAGGGTATGGCTGCTGTTTCACAATACCGAGTAAGATAATCAACGCAAACCACTGTACAGCGGTTCCCACGATAGGATTTCGGAAGTGGGCCCAGGAGATCTACGCCCACTTGCTCGAACGGGGCTGCAGGTGGTGTCACAGGGTGAATCTGGCCGGATGGAACCCTAGTAGGTCGCTTGTATCGTTAACGCTGAGTGCAGGTGGCGACGTACCGCTCAGTCGTGGCCCGCATTTTCGGCCAGTAGAAGCGTGCCAGGACACAGTGGAGCATTCGTGCCGACCCCAGATGTACAAATGTAGGGTCGTCGTGCATGTCCTGCTAGACGGAGGTGTACAGGCTCTTCGGAACTACCAGGAGGAAGTGTAGGCCCGTAGAAGATTAGGTTTTCTTCCTCAGCAGACCATCTCGCACACAAAAGTAGCTCGAACCGGAGGCAGTCTTCAGCCGCCGCAAGGAGAGATCGTAATGCTGAATCTTTCTGCTTTTACGCTTTGAATGTGGTGATGTCAGGAAAACCCGGTGACACTGATGCGGCGAAGTTGTCGAAATTATAGATATCAGACTCCGTCTCAGGAAGGGGCATCCGCGAAAGACAGTTTGCGTCAGGGTGCCTGCGACCACTCTTGTAGGCGACCGTGTAGTCATGCTCTTGTGTCCGGAGAGCCCACCGTGCAATGGGCCTGCACGGATCACGAAAGTTCATGAGCTAGAAAAGGACATGATGAACGGTGAATACGTGCGAACGGGCGTCCGTATTGCGTGGCGAATATGACGGCGAAGCATTCCTGATTGGTAACCGTATAATTGCGCACCGGCTTACTAAGGGAGCGACTCGCATACGCGACAACGTGCTCTTTTTTTTCTTTTCGCAGCGCTGGACGAGAACAGCCCCGATTCCAACACCGCTTGCGTTGGTATGAATCTCTGTGGGGGCGGATGGATCGAAGTGGCGAAGTACAGGGTGCGACGTGAGAAGGAATTTTAGTTGACGGAAGGCGGATTCGCACTCAGGAGTCCACTCGAAAGCCACATATTTATGGGCGTCACAATATATATACACGACGGGGAGGAATAGCACGGGAGCAGGATTAGAGAAGCGAATGACAGTACGGGACCTGGCGTTGCGCTCCCGGCCGTTGCCTTGTCTCTGCGATGTTACAGGAACGCTTAGAAACATGACCACTCCCGTGTGCATTGCTCCATCTCTTACTGTGCTCTTTTTTCCTTATCACCCACACCACGCAGTAACGGTAAGCTCAAACATCTGCACTTGCGACACCTCCGTTCCATATAGTGCGGATGGGAGGGATGCTAAGAGGAAAGGAAAGATGCAGTAACTGGGGGAACAGATGGGAGTTAAAGGAAGTAAACCACTAAAAAGAGTCGCCGTAGTAGAGGGCTCCGGATTATTTTCGACCACGTGGGATTCTTAAACGTGCACTGACATCACAAAGCTCAAGGGCAATGAACTACCCGAGAAACCTTCATTGTCGGTGTTTCTCAATGGTATTTCCGTAGACAGCGAAGATGCGCTTAATTAAGAAATACCAAAGATGTACTACGCTTTTCGGGTTGTTTAACGCCCTTGCGCTGTGCGATGTCAGTGCACGTTTAAGGACCCCACGCGGTCGAAAATTATCTGGAGCCCTCCACTATGGTTTCCACCACGAGTGAGACAGTTATAACACTTTTCCTTAGTTTGGTGTCACCTGGGATTATTGTTCTTGTTTCCTAGAGGAAGCTGAGAAGACTTCTACGTATAGGTCATATTTTGTTTCACAAAGAAGTTCTTCCTTAAAAACCGAAATTTGTGCTCGTTTCAGAGCGCTTTCAGCTTAGTTGGGATGTTTCAAGTGCGATCAGCTTTTTCGTGTCAAAAGAAGATCGTGTTTTGTAAACATTTTCACTTGTTCCAACTTAAGTTGCTCTTTGCCTCGTTCGATAAAGTCTGACTTGAGCTTAGCCTGAGGCGTCCAGCCGAAAGTGACGTCTTTAAGCCCATCGCATGAGGGCGACAGTTGTCACTGAATCTTGGGGCCAGAGCAGCACAGGCGCCATCACGTCGCGAGCTGCGATAGTATCGCTAACCTCAAGCGTCGGGTTATGGGAAACTAAGTGGAAAATTTGGAAGCCGAACAGCCTCTGAAATAATGTAACGTATAATAACGAGCCAAAGTCCTCAAGGCACCTAGGCACTGCTTTGGAAAGATAAAAACGCCTGGTGAACGAACGAGGTAGACGCGACCTCGTACTTGACGCGGTGATCCCGCATGTGGCGGACATTTTTCACATCGCATTATACAAAACAAGTCTGAAAGCGCGAGGTCGATCGATTCGCTGTTTAACTCGGCGTTTTCTTCTTTTTTTTTTCTTGACTTAGAATTTTCGATTAGGCCAACGAGGACATTAGGAGTATTAACTCCAATGCGCAATAAAAAATTCTCTGTCCGTTCAGTCTAATAAGCAGCAGGCGCGCCGACGTCATTGATAATCAAAGCTATAAGACAAATGGTCACGTGACAAATCTGCTAAAG